>NW_024057903.1:0-79300 GCF_016432855.1 Salvelinus namaycush
GGCAGTGTGAAACTATACAGTATGGGAAGGAGATCAGTGGACAGGGCAGTGAGTTGTTCAGTGTGAACTATACAGTATGGGAAGGAGATCAGTAGACAGGGCAGTGTGAACTATACAGTATGGGAAGGATATCAGTGGACAGGGCAGTGAGTTGTTCAGTGTGAACTATACAGTATGGGAAGGAGATCAGTGGACAGGGCAGTGAGTTGTTCAGTGTGAACTATACAGTATGGGAAGGAGATCAGTAGACAGGGCAGTGTGAACTATACAGTATGGGAAGGAGATCAGTGGACAGGGCAGTGAGTTGTTCCGTGTGAACTATACAGTATGGGAAGGAGATCAGCGGACAGGGCAGTGTGAACTATACAGTATGGGAAGGAGATCAGTGGACAGGGCAGTGAGTTGTTCAGTGTGAACTATACAGTATGGGAAGGAGATCAGTAGACAGGGCAGTGAGGTGTTCAGTGTGAACTATACAGTATGGGAAAGAGATCAGTGGACAGGTTAGTGAGTTGTTCAGTGTGAACTATACAGTATGGGAAGGAGATCAGTGGACAGGTTAGTGAGTTGTTCAGTGTGAACTATACAGTATGGGAAGGAGATCAGTGGACAGGGCAGTGTGAACTATACAGTATGGGAAGGAGATCAGTAGACAGGGCAGTGAGGTGTTCAGTGTGAACTATACAGTATGGGAAGGAGATCAGTGGACAGGTTAGTGAGTTGTTCAGTGTGAACTATACAGTATGGGAAAGAGATCAGTGGACAGGTTAGTGAGTTGTTCAGTGTGAACTATACAGTATGGGAAGGAGATCAGTGGACAGGGCAGTGTGAACTATACAGTATGGGAAGGAGATCAGCGGACAGGGCAGTGTGAACTATACAGTATGGGAAGGAGATCAGCGGACAGGGCAGTGTGAACTATACAGTATGGGAAGGAGATCAGCGGACAGGGCAGTGTGAACTATACAGTATGGGAAGGAGATCAGTGGACAGGGCAGTGTGAACTATACAGTATGGGAAGGAGATCAGTGGACAGGGCAGTGAGGTGTTCAGTGTGAACTATACCGTATGGGAAGGAGATCAGTGGACAGGGCAGTGAGGTGTTCAGTGTGAACTATACAGTATGGGAAGGAGATCAGTAGACAGGGCAGTGAGGTGTTCAGTGTGAACTATACAGTATGGGAAGGAGATCAGTAGACAGGGCAGTGAGGTGTTCAGTGTGAACTATACAGTATGGGAAGGAGATCAGTGGACAGGGCAGTGAGTTGTTCAGTGTGAACTATACAGTATGGGAAGGAGATCAGTAGACAGGGCAGTGAGGTGTTCAGTGTGAACTATACAGTATGGGAAGGAGATCAGCGGACAGGGCAGTGTGAACTATACAGTATGGGAAGGAGATCAGCGGACAGGGCAGTGTGAACTATACAGTATGGGAAGGAGATCAGCGGACAGGGCAGTGTGAACTATACAGTATGGGAAGGAGATCAGTAGACAGGGCAGTGAGGTGTTCAGTGTGAACTATACAGTATGGGAAGGAGATCAGTAGACAGGGCAGTGAGGTGTTCAGTGTGAACTATACAGTATGGGAAGGAGATCAGCGGACAGGGCAGTGTGAACTATACAGTATGGGAAGGAGATCAGTAGACAGGGCAGTGAGGTGTTCAGTGTGAACTATACAGTATGGGAAGGAGATCAGCGGACAGGGCAGTGTGAACTATACAGTATGGGAAGGAGATCAGTGGACAGGGCAGTGAGTTGTTCAGTGTGAACTATACAGTATGGGAAGGAGATCAGTAGACAGGGCAGTGTGAACTATACAGTATGGGAAGGAGATCAGTAGACAGGGCAGTGTGAACTATACAGTATGGGAAGGAGATCAGTGGACAGGGCAGTGTGAACTATACAGTATGGGAAGGAGATCAGTGGACAGGGCAGTGTGAACTATACAGTATGGGAAGGAGATCAGTGGACAGGGCAGTGTGAACTATACAGTATGGGAAGGAGATCAGTAGACAGGGCAGTGAGTTGTTCAGTGTGAACTATACAGTATGGGAAGGAGATCAGTGGACAGGGCAGTGAGGTGTTCAGTGTGAACTATACAGTATGGGAAGGAGATCAGTAGACAGGGCAGTGAGTTGTTCAGTGTGAACTATACAGTATGGGAAGGAGATCAGCGGACAGGGCAGTGTGAACTATACAGTATGGGAAGGAGATCAGTGGACAGGGCAGTGAGTTGTTCAGTGTGAACTATACAGTATGGGAAGGAGATCAGTAGACAGGGCAGTGTGAACTATACAGTATGGGAAGGAGATCAGTGGACAGGGCAGTGTGAACTATACAGTATGGGAAGGAGATCAGTGGACAGGGCAGTGTGAACTATACAGTATGGGAAGGAGATCAGTAGACAGGGCAGTGTGAACTATACAGTATGGGAAGGAGATCAGTGGACAGGGCAGTGAGGTGTTCAGTGTGAACTATACAGTATGGGAAGGAGATCAGCGGACAGGGCAGTTTGAACTATACAGTATGGGAAGGAGATCAGTGGACAGGGCAGTGAGGTGTTCAGTGTGAACTATACAGTATGGGAAGGAGATCAGCGGACAGGGCAGTGTGAACTATACAGTATGGGAAGGAGATCAGTGGACAGGGCAGTGTGAACTATACAGTATGGGAAGGAGATCAGTGGACAGGGCAGTGAGTTGTTCAGTGTGAACTATACAGTATGGGAAGGAGATCAGTGGACAGGTTAGTGAGTTGTTCAGTGGGAACTATACAGTATGGGAAGGAGATCAGTGGACAGGGCAGTGAGGTGTTCAGTGTGAACTATACAGTATGGGAAGGAGATCAGCGGACAGGGCAGTGTGAACTATACAGTATGGGAAGGAGATCAGTGGACAGGTTAGTGAGTTGTTCAGTGTGCCGGCTGTGTGCAGGAGGGGTGTTCGGTCTCACCAGGGTTGAGTTTGGGTGTGTCGCCTGCGGTCTGGGCCCAGCAAACGGCTGACAGGTGCAGGGTGATGGTGTGGAAGCTGCGGAGGCGGAGCTTGATGGAGGAGGGCTCCAGGTGTACCACCTGACCCAGCACCTCCAGCACCTGTTTCACCTTGAACTTCCCCATCTGGTGGGGGGCGAAGGACAGCACCACGTCCTGGACAAAAACACAGATCAATGATTCTGATCAGCTTTCTGTCAGACTCAGGGAGGATATGGAGGATATTGATCATTCATCCTCTCTGTTCTGTCAGAGAGGACGCTTGGAGGAGACTGGGGTTGTCTCCAAAATGGCTCCCTATTTCCTATATAATGTACAACTTTAGGGCCCAGCCACTCTGTATAGTGGACTACTTTCCTCTGGCCAAAATAAGGAGCCATCTGAACCTGGACCAGGGTTGTCTACCTGGCTCTGCCCTGGGGAGATGGTTCCACTAGGAGGGTCACTGATAAAGTTGGCCCTCTCTCTACCTGGCTCTGCCCTGGGGAGATGGTTCCACTAGCAGGGTCACTGATGAAGTTGGCCATCTCTCTACCTGGCTTTGCCCTGGGGAGATTGTTCCACTAGGGGGATTCACTGATGAAGTTGGCCATCTCTCTACCTGGCTCTGCCCTGGGGAGATGGTTCCACTAGCAGGGTCACTGATGAAGTTGGCCATCTCTCTACCTGGCTCTGCCCTGGGGAGATGGTTCCACTAGGGGGATTCACTGATGAAGTTGGCCATCTCTCTACCTGGCTCTGCCCTGGGGAGATGGTTCCACTAGGAGGGTCACTGATGAAGTTGGCCATCTCTCTACCTGGCTCTGCCCTGGGGAGATGGTTCCACTAGCAGGGTCACTGATGAAGTTGGCCATCTCTCTACCTGGCTCTGCCCTGGGGAGATGGTTCCACTAGGGGGGGTCACTGATGAAGTTGACCATCTCTCTACCTGGCTCTGCCCTGGGGAGATGGTTCCACTAGGAGGGTCACTGATGAAGTTGACCATCTCTCTACCTGGCTCTGCCCTGGGGAGATGGTTCCACTAGGGGGGGTCACTGATGAAGTTGGCCATCTCTCTACCTGGCTCTGCCCTGGGGAGATGGTTCCACTAGGGGGGGTCACTGATGAAGTTGACCATCTCTCTACCTGGCTCTGCCCTGGGGAGATGGTCCCACTAGGGGGGGTCACTGATGAAGTTGACCATCTCTCTACCTGGCTCTGCCCTGGGGAGATGGTTCCACTAGCAGGGTCACTGATGAAGTTGACCATCTCTCTACCTGGCTCTACCCTGGGGAGATGGTCCCACTAGGGGGGGTCACTGATGAAGTTGACCATCTCTCTACCTGGCTCTGCCCTGGGGAGATGGTCCCACTAGGGGGGGTCACTGATGAAGTTGACCATCTCTCTACCTGGCTTTGCCCTGGGGAGATGGTCCCACTAGGAGGGTCACTGAGGAAGTTGGCCATCTCTCTACCTGGCTCTGCCCTGGGGAGATGGTCCCACTAGGAGGGTCACTGATGAAGTTGACCATCTCTCTACCTGGCTCTGCCCTGGGGAGATGGTCCCACTAGGAGGGTCACTGATGAAGTTGACCATCTCTCTACCTGGCTTTGCCCTGGGGAGATGGTCCCACTAGGAGGGTCACTGATGAAGTTGACCATCTCTCTACCTGGCTCTGCCCTGGGGAGATGGTCCCACTGGGAGGGTCACTGAGGAAGTTGACCATCTCTCTACCTGGCTCTGCCCTGGGGAGATGGTCCCACTAGGAGGGTCACTGAGGAAGTTGGCCATCTCTCTACCTGGTTCTGCCCTGGGGAGATGGTCCCACTAGGGGGGTCACTGAGGAAGTTGACCATCTCTCTACCTGGCTCTGCCCTGGGGAGATGGTCCCACTAGGAGGGTCACTGAGGAAGTTGGCCATCTCTCTACCTGGCTCTGCCCTGGGGAGATGGTCCCACTAGGGGGGTCACTGAGGAAGTTGACCATCTCTCTACCTGGCTCTACCCTGGGGAGATGGTCCCACTAGGAGGGTCACTGAGGAAGTTGGCCATCTCTCTACCTGGCTCTGCCCTGGGGAGATGGTCCCACTAGGGGGGTCACTGAGGAAGTTGGCCATCTCTCTACCTGGCTCTGCCCTGGGGAGATGGTCCCACTAGGGGGGTCACTGAGGAAGTTGACCATCTCTCTACCTGGCTCTGCCCTGGGGAGATGGTCCCACTAGGAGGGTCACTGATGAAGTTGACCATCTCTCTACCTGGCGTTGCCCTGGGGAGATGGTCCCACTAGGGGGGGTCACTGAGGAAGTTGACCATCTCTCTACCTGGCTTTGCTCTGGGGAGATGGTCCCACTAGGGGGGGTCACTGAGGAAGTTGGCCATCTCTCTACCTGGCTTTGCCCTGGGGAGATGGTCCCACTAGGGGGGGTCACTGAGGAAGTTGGCCATCTCTCTACCTGGCTTTGCCCTGGGGAGATGGTCCCACTAGGAGGGTCACTGAGGAAGTTGGCCATCTCTCTACCTGGCTCTGCCCTGGGGAGATGGTCCCACTAGGAGGGTCACTGAGGAAGTTGGCCATCTCTCTACCTGGCTCTGCCCTGGGGAGATGGTCCCACTAGGGGGGTCACTGAGGAAGTTGGCCATCTCTCTACCTGGCTTTGCCCTGGGGAGATGGTCCCACTAGGGGGGTCATTGATGAAGTTGGCCATCTTTCGGAACTTGAAGGTGACAGAGAGTAGAGGGGAGAGGTTGTGGAGCACACACAGGACGTCCACACGCTCTCCCATCAGGCACTGCTGGAAGCTGAAGCTGTGGCCGGGCCTGGGGACCAGGGAGACAGGGAGGGCTGAGCCAGTCACCGCCAGCTCCACACAGTAACCTGGGGATAGAGGTCAGGGCTTAGAGGTCAGAGAGGTCAGGGGTCAAGGACAAGACAGTCCCAAATCAAACACAACATTTCTGTTATAGCTGTTGTACACATGTCAGTCAGTACCCCTCACCAGAGAATGGCTTCAATTGTTGTTTTTACTAATGATATAAATACATGATTAAATTGCAGAATATTGTTTCTGCTATTGGTAAGGAACAGATTGAGACTTGCTGTACCATTGTGGGGAAGTACAGTGGAGTGCTGCTGGTGGTTGAAGCCATCTTTACTTCCCACCGTTTGAAACTTGAGGAAGAGTGAGTAGTCTTGTTTACTGGCTGCTGCTGAGGCCCCACTGGTCTTCTGCTCCTCCCTGCTCCTCCTGAAGAACAGAACAACCATTATATACTGCCTGTTATAATATATTTATACACATTTATACCCACACATAGACACACACACACACACACACAAAGGAGGGCTGAATACCTTCTGCTGACAGGATGGAAGCAGACCCACAGAGTGGTTTTGTCGTAGGGTCTCAGTCGTCCCTCGTTGGGCACACAGGCGATCACAGTGGAGGGATCCACAGGGGTGGTCCTGTTACGAACACTCCTCTCTATCAGCGCTGCGTCTGTACTCCTCTGGAGGTCAAAGCCCTGATGAAACACACACACACACACACACGCACGCACGCACGCACGCACGCACGCACGCACGCACGCACGCACGCACGCACGCACGCACGCACGCACGCACGCACACACACACACACACACACACACACACACACACACACACACACACACACACACACACACACACACACACACACACACACACACACACAGACACAGACACAGACACACAGACACACAGACACAGACACACACACACAGACACACACACACACACACACACACACACACACACACAGACACAGACACACACACACACAGACACACACACACACACACACACGCACACGCACATGCACACACACACACACACACAGACACACACACACACACACACAAACACACACACACACACACACACACGTAAACACACAAACACACAGACACACACACACAGACACACATACATAGACACACACACAAACACACACACAGACACACACACAGACAGACACACAGACAGACACACACACACACAGACACACACACAGACAGACAGACAGACACACACACAGACACACACACACACACACACACACACACACACACACACACACACACACACACACACACACACACACACACACACACACACACACAGACACACACACAGACACACACACACACAGACACACACACACACACACACACACACAGCAATACAAAAGTGTATCAGGCCTAACGATAGGGATCTAAAAACTCAGTTTAGTATAGTTGCACTTCAGTGTGAAATATGTCAACAAAAATGTATTTAACATTATTTTACCAGGTACATTGACTGAGAACACATTCTCATTTACAGCAACGACCTGGGGAATAGTTACAGGGGAGAGGAGGGGGAAATGAATGAGACAATTGTAAACTGGGGATGAATAGGTGGCCATGATGGTATGAAGACCAGATTGGGAATTTAGCCAGGACACCGGGGTTAACACCTCTTGTACGATAAGTGCCATGGGATCTTTAGTGATCACAAAGAGTCAGGACACCCTTTTAACGTCCCATCCGAAAGACGGCACCCCACACAGGGCAATGTCCCCAATCACTGCCCTGGGGCATTTATTTAGACCAGAGGAAAGGGTGCCTCCTACTGGCCCTCCAACACCACTTCCAGCAGCATCTGGTCTCCCATCCAGGGACATGTGTGTGTTTTCTCTCTGTGTGCGTTGGTGCATGTGTGTGTTTTCTCTCTGTGTGCGTTGGTGCATGTGTGTGCGTACCACTTCTGTCCCTGAAGCATCGTCCTGCAGCACCACCATCCAGTCGCAGGCCTGTGGTCCATTGTTCACCAGAACCACCTTTTCCACCCGGGAAGTCCCAAAGAAGACGTGTTCGAAGCGGAGGCAGGACAATCTCTCCCCCTCTAGGTTTTGGAGCTCCAGGCTCTGGTCCAAAACATCAGCCCTGATCTTTAGGACCATGTCCTTACTGTTCTGCAGCTTCACCCTGGGAGAAAGGGAAGGAGGGAGGGAACTCAATAAACACACACAAAATGCACAAACAAAGACCCATAAGTAACACTAAGCAGAATAAGGTGGAGCGTTTAAGATGATGTTCAAGAGTCTCTAGTTTCCTTACCGGGCCTCCTCTCTGACCCTTGTGGGTCTGTCAGTGCAGAGTTCCACCTTCAGCCACTGGGTTGCGCCAGGCTGCAGGACGCCACTGCTGGGAGAGAGCCTGATGGACTGGCCTCCATCATACAGCACCTGAAAAGCTCCTTCAGCAAGGCCAAGGGCATGAACAGCAATCAATTCATATAACAATAAGACAAATACCAGAAATAAATCAGCTAGATTACTGCAAATGTCAACTCAAATCAATCAAAGCAAGTTTACAGAAGTGGGTTCAATGGGAGAGGCAAAAGCATAATACCTGGAGCAGATCCCTGATTGGTCAATTCCACCTCTTTGCTGATCACCTGACTGTTTGCCATCACAGAGCCGAAATCAGCGAGAGATTCCATGGTGAGAGAACATACCGGGGAGAACCTGCAGGAAAGCCCAAATATAAGTAACCTTGGATGAGACCTGAAGATTGCATTAACCCACTAATGCCTAGGCACATGTCTGTTGGAACCCGAGAAAGCTATTACATGAATGAGTTATGTTATAACAGGTATGACTCTACTTACGCTAAGAGGGGGATCTCCATGGCTTTGTCTTCCAGGACAAGGAGCAGACGGTCACAGACATCCTCATCTTTCTCAGGCCTGAACTCTAGAGTGCCACTCAGGGACAATCCAGCAGCAATGGGGGTTTCTGTGTTTGTCACCCTGAATTTAAACAGCTTGAGTGGTAGGACGGGTTGATAAAATTAAAGAATAGAGGGGCAGGGCAGTATGAAGGGTGGAATTAACAAAAGTGTATAATAATGTATTGCATCAATCAAAATGAGTTTATAAGTTAGAATAGGACAAAAGCGCAATGAAAACTAAGCACAAGTTGCTCTGAACTTTACTAACGTATTACACACAGACAGCTGACAGGCAGCACTGCAGAAAGGATTTCACCTTTGATGTGGGTTCAAGCAGTCTCATTCTTTTCGAGGTAATTCCAGTGTTGGTCACCGTGACAGTGGTCTTGTAAACCTTCCCTGCTTTTACGTCGGTAAACTCAACAACCGGGGGATTAATTCTAACATTCGTTGCCATATTGTTATATCTAAAAGTTGAGAGACTAATAGCAAAATTCGACGACTTATCCCAGTTCAGGTTTTGGTCCTACGTTATCAATGAAATAGGCTTCCTTTTCTGCACTAGTAATGTTTCAATGTATAAAGCTAACCACATACCGATACAGTGTAGCGTGCATGGTTACCATGGCAACAAGACGTAGTAACATTGTCAACGGTACTTGTTTTCTACGGACCACATTCAGCCGGATCTATTTCCGTTAACCAAGATCCCCTTTTCCGGTCCTTCCTTTTCAACAGTTCTCCACCAAAGTGAGTTTGGCTGATTGATAATCCTCGTACAATCTAACTCCATCTTGCAGTATTTATGCATAAAACACATCTTTTCATTGTCCAAATCCATAGTTGTGCACCTCATTGTCAATCGGTTTTGAGTTTGTGATGCTTGTGCATTCATTTAGTTAACAAAAATAGTCAGAACTTTAGTTACCGTACACACCACAGGCTCCGTAACATGCTAGCTGGCTAGCTACCAGACACCAGCATATACTTTTGCCAGCTAACTACAGGCAGTCCAATTAATGGTTACATTTAGCCATTTTCATGAACCATTTTTGTTTCGGTGGAGCAGGGATGTTTTCCTGTTTTGGACGTTAGTGTACCTGGCTAGCTAGCTAACGTTAGCCTTGCAGTTCTGGCGTTTTACTTTGTATGGGACAATCTCTCAACTTGAACCTTCCCGGTTTGTCTTTTCAGATGGCTCCTACCAAGAAGGGAGAGAAGAAGAAGGGGCGTTCAGCCATCAATGAGGTGGTGACCAGAGAATACACCATTAACATCCACAAGCGCATCCATGGAGTGTAAGTACTGTGGTGCAAATGGACAAATTCACCAACAGAAGCCAGTTCAATCAATGTTGGCTCAGCCTCCTCAAAACCCTTGTGTCATTTGCACCTGAAGTCGTTTTTCATCAGTACCAGAGGATATGGTCTGGTGTGACATCATAAGGGAGTATTTACATCACAGAGCATGGCTGTTGACAAATCTGCTGTTCCTCTAAATTGGCAGGTGTCCCTCAAGATGTAGGCTAGTTTTTGTTAGTCCCCTGCGGCTGGTCTTGATCAGAAAGTTCCTTCTCTCTACAGGAGCTTCAAGAGGAGAGCTCCTCGCGCTCTCAAGGAGATCCGCAAGTTCGCCATGAAGGAGATGGGAACTCCTGATGTACGCATCGACACCCGCCTGAACAAGGCTGTGTGGACCAAAGGCGTCAAGTAAGGACTAATGAGACGCCTGTTTTAAGATTAATCGGGTGTATTCATTAGTGCACACTGTAGCAGAATGTTTTGCAACAGTAAACATGGGGTTTCTATTGGACAAGTTCAGAAGTTTCTCCCCGTTTCTGCTGTTTGCTTCCATTTGGTGTCTAGTGAATACACCCCTGTTATCATATGAATCAGGTATTACTGTACTTGTGTTTCCCAAACCACATTAAGTTGGTTAAACAATCACTAAGCCCATTTGTTGAATCGGGCGCTTTCAGTGGGATTAAACATTTTGGAACATTTAGAAATAGGGTATGTTGATCAAACATGCCTCTCTGACATGTAGAATAAGGAATCACATCGGCTCTGTTCATGGCATTTCTATCTGCAACGTTCAAGAACGTTTGGCAACTGAACATGGCCCAGGTGTGCTTCCTCAGGAACAATACGTGTTCCAATATCAAAAACATGGAATAGCTGGGGGTGCTTGAGGAAAGGGTTTGGTAACAGCTCTTTATCTGCCCATACAACCACTTATGGTTGTTGACACAAATAGCACTACAAATTTTGTTGCACAAGCATGTTTTCATTCTGCTTAGTACTAATGTTCACTTGTGTTATGTACAGGAACGTACCATACAAGATGAGACTAACGTTCACTTGTGTTATGTACAGGAACGTGCCATACAGGATGAGACTAACGTTCACCTGTGTTATGTACAGGAACGTGTCATACAGGATGAGACTAACGTTCACCTGTGTTATGTACAGGAACGTGCCATACAGGATGAGACTAACGTTCACCTGTGTTATTTACAGGAACGTGCCATACAGGATGAGACTAACGTTCACCTGTGTTATGTACAGGAACGTGTCATACAGGATGAGACTAACGTTCACCTGTGTTATGTACAGGAACGTGCCATACAGGATGAGACTAACGTTCACCTGTGTTATTTACAGGAACGTGCCATACAGGATGAGACTAACGTTCACTTGTGTTATGTACAGGAACGTGCCATACAGGATGAGACTAACGTTCACCTGTGTTATGTACAGGAACGTGCCATACAGGATGAGACTAACGTTCACCTGTGTTATTTACAGGAACGTGCCATACAGGATGAGACTAACGTTCACCTGTGTTATTTACAGGAATGTGCCATACAGGATGAGACTAACGTTCACCTGTGTTATTTACAGGAATGTGCCATACAGGATGAGACTAACGTTCACCTGTGTTATTTACAGGAATGTGCCATACAGGATGAGGGTACGATTGTCCAGGAAGCGCAATGAGGATGAAGACTCCCCAAACAAACTGTACACACTCGTCACGTATGTCCCTGTCACAACATACAAAGGTGAGGCGTAGTCAATACCAATTGTGCCTTCATAGGGTTGCTACAGTATAATTTATTCAGACTTGTGCTGAAATGTCAACGATAGTCTCAATTCCTGTATATCCCTGTTCTGTTCTTGATTTTTCTAATAGCAAATACACCAATATGAAAGATTTAGTTTGATCATCTTTTCTGCCCTGGGATGATGAAGACAGAGGTTTATTATTGTCACGCTCTGTTGCTGAAACCTTTTTCTTTCCTTTGTCAACAGGTCTACAGACGGTCAATGTTGATGAGAATTAGATCTTCAACGCTTGTAGAATAAATGTATAAAATGACTTTTGTCTGATGTCTTTATTATACACTACAACAGGGTTCCCCAACCTGCGGCCCGCTTGCTGAATTTGGCCCACGGGTTTTATTTGCCCCCCCGTTTTCTGGGCAAAAATATATTTTTGTTGGGTGGAAAGTTGAACATAAGATTGTAAAAACAGCAGGAAGTCAGCTCTAAGTGATTTTAATTCCACATCTGTTCCCAAGCATTCCCACGCATAATAGAGAGATATGTGATCGTATAGAAATGTAAGCAAGGTTTGAAATGATTGTTTTAGTCAAACATCTGTTTGGGCTTCTTGCAGTCAATTTGCACTCTACAGATGATTTGTAATTATGTTCCAGCCCCCCGACCAATCCCCACTCCCAAAAGGAATGGTCCTGAGGCTGAGTCTAGTTGATCATCCCTGCACTACCAAGTAGATGAACTGTTCTGAATACAGGCCTACTTGAAGCGTGTCTGTGACTTGCATGTCTGGATGAGGTTGGGTGCCTAAATGTAACTGTATTCATGACATTATAAATGCGCAAACACCTCACACTTCTCCCTTCCTTTTCTATTGACTCAAGCTACTGCCTTTTTCAACTTCCTCAAACGCCTTATCCTCTGTGGAAGACCATTGTCCAAGAACTGCCAGAACCATGATATATACACTGCTCAAAAAAATAAAGGGAACACTTAAACAACACAATGTAACTCCAAGTCAATCACACTTCTGTGAAATCAAACTGTCCACTTAGGAAGCACCACTGATTGACAATAAATTTCACATGCTGTTGTGCAAATGGAATAGACAACAGGTGGAAATTATAGGCAATTAGCAAGACACCCCCAATAAAGGAGTGGTTCTGCAGGTGGTGACCAAAGACCACTTCTCAGTTCCTATGCTTCCTGGCTGATGTTTTGGTCACTTTTGAATGCTGGCGGTGCTTTCACTCTAGTGGTAGCATGAGACGGAGTCTACAACCCACACAAGTGGCTCAGGTAGTGCAGCTCATCCAGGATGGCACATCAATGCGAGCTGTGGCAAGAAGGTTTGCTGTGTCTGTCAGCGTAGTGTCCAGAGCATGGAGGCGCTACCAGGAGACAGGCCGGTACATCAGGAGACGTGGAGGAGGCCGTAGGAGGGCAGCAACCCAGCAGCAGGACCGCTACCTCCGCCTTTGTGCAAGGAGGATCAGGAGGAGCACTGCCAGAGCCCTGCAAAATGACCTCCAGCAGGCCACAAATGTGCATGTGTCTGCTCAAACGGTCAGAAACAGACTCCATGAGGGTGGTATGAGGGCCCGACGTCCACAGGTGGGGGTTGTGCTTACAGCCCAACACCGTGCAGGACGTTTGGCATTTGCCAGAGAACACCAAGATTGGCAAATTTGCCACTGGCGCCCTGTGCTCTTCACAGATGAAAGCAGGTTCACACTGAGCACATGTGACAGAGTCTGGAGACGCCGTGGAGAACGTTCTGCTGCCTGCAACATCCTCCAGCATGACCGGTTTGGCGGTGGGTCAGTCATGGTGTGGGGTGGCATTTCTTTGGGGGGCCGCACAGCCCTCCATGTGCTCGCCAGAGGTAGCCTGACTGCCATTAGGTACCGAGATGAGATCCTCAGACCCCTTGTGAGACCATATGCTGGTGCGGTTGGCCCTGGGTTCCTCCTAATGCAAGACAATGCTAGACCTCATGTGGCTGGAGTGTGTCAGCAGTTCCTGCAAGAGGAAGGCATTGATGCTATGGACTGGCCCGCCCGTTCCCCAGACCTGAATCCAATTGAGCACATCTGGGACATCATGTCTCGCTCCATCCACCAAAGCCACGTTGCACCACAGACTGTCCAGGAGTTGGCGGATGCTTTAGTCAAGGTCTGGGAGGAGATCCCTCAGGAGACCATCCGCCACCTCATCAGGAGCATGCCCAGGCGTTGTAGGGAGGTCATACAGGCACGTGGAGGCCACACACACTACTGAGCCTCATTTTGACTTGTTTTAAGGACATTACATCAAAGTTGGATCAGCCTGTAGTGTGGTTTTCCACTTTAATTTTGAGTGTGACTCCAAATCCAGACCTCCATGGGTTGATAAATTTGATTTCCATTGATAATTTTTGTGTGATTTTGTTGTCAGCACATTCAACTATGTAAAGAAAAAAGTATTTAATAAGAATATTTCATTCATTCAGATCTAGGATGTGTTATTTTAGTGTTCCCTTTATTTTTTTGAGCAGTGTATATTTATTAGGTTCTTTGAGATTGCCATTGTGATGATAAGCACTATATATAATAAATATTATTAGATGTGATTGAAACCCTATCCATTGACCAGTCATCTGTGTTAGCCAATATAGTCTCTTGAGGGTTTACCCATAATTTCCAAATACTCTTGAATCCTGATCCCAGTGTCTAGCAAGCTGGAGAGTTTTGCATTTTGAGTGCAAATTTCAGACACTCTTCATCTCGTCTCTGCCACCACAGTTATATGGGCTATTCTGATTCAACACTGGGATATTTTTTTAATGACGTGATGAGTGTCTGACATTTACACTTAATTTCTCCAGCTGCCTGCCACAGAGGGTGTTGCGGTCTGCCCTCCAGGACACCTACAGCACCCAATGTCACAGGAAGGCCATAAAGATCATCAAGGACATCAACCACCCGAGCCACAGCCTGTTCACCCCGCTATCATCCAGAAGGCGAGGTCAGTACAGGTGCATCAAAGCTGGGACCGAGAGACTGAAAAACAGCTATCTCAAGGGCATCAGACTGTTAAATAGCCATCACTAGATGACCTCCACCCAGTACTCTACCCTGATCTTAGTCACTGTCCCTAGCCGGCTACCACCCAGTTACTCAATCCTGCATGGAATCATAGGTCACTTTAATAATGTTTACATATGTTTTACTCATTTTATATGTATAAACTGTATTATAGTCAATGCCACTGACATTGCTTGTCCTAATATTTATATATTTCTTAATTCCATTCAATGACTTTTAGATGTGTGTGTATTGTTGTGAATTGTTAGATACTACTACACTGTTGGAGCTAAGAACACAAGCATTTCGCTACACCCTCAATAACATCTGCTAAATATGTGTATGCGACCAATACAATCTGATTTGATTTGACCTCCCTGGCACATCCAACTGGCTGTAAGGAATGATGAGCGGTTGGGGGAGGGGTTCACCTTAGCTGAGGGGCGTGTTCTTCTAAACATCCAAGCCCAGCTGCTCCCCAAGAAGACCAAGAGCAACAACAGCAATGTCATTTATGCAAACAATGCCAATAATACCCATGATGCTGGCCATGTAACTGAGGTATTGTATGTATTTAATAAAACAATAAGTATTTCACACGGTAAGCCTTATCCTGATATGTGTATATTGTGCAACACTGATAATTATTCCCACTGGCATCTGAATGTACAACAGGGTACACATTGTTGTCCAAACACACATGCAGCATGATATGACTGGGGCGGGTAGTCAATGTTGCATTGTGTGCCATATGAAGCCATGTATGATGGTAGCCCATAGTCTAAGCTCATTTTATATTTGCAGTGAGCATATGCACAACTTTTTGTGTAGAGTTTTTTTTTTTTTAATACAGGAGCATACGATATCACTGGCCAATTGCATAGCTAGTTCTCGGGTAGTCTTGTCCAGTCCTATGTTGTGCGGTGTAAACTTTTGAACGCTAGGGGGCGAAATTGGTCTGTGTTATTGCATCAACAACATGGATAACGGGACAGGTACGCGAACATCACAAGAAACGTTACTATTGCATTAGTTGCAATTACACAGCAGGTAAGACATCACATTTGGGTTTTACAATGGGAAACTAACTATCAGATCATTTTCTGATCAAGACAAACGTACTCAGGAGCAGGCCTAGCTTGCTACACTATTCGGAATGGTCAGAATTATGGCTAGCCAGCAAACAGCAACAAGCTAACAGTAGCTAACGTTAACTGAAGTTAGCCAGCTAGTTGAGCTAAATTGATCTCGCCCTGGCTTTCAGTAGGGACAGTTGTTTTGACCACGCCTATAGTTAGTTGGTGATTGGCATAAATGGTAATGTAGTTTTACAGCCTGCTGAAATGGTAGCCTATGGATGCTAAGCTAGCTAGGTAGCCTGCTAAGTAACTAGTCTCTCCTCACTGTCCCTGTGCCACTCCTCTGCCTGTGCCGGTGGAGCGCCCGCCTGAGTCCAAAGATTATGACAACTAGCTAACGTTAACTAGCCTTCAGTCCAAGTAGTATGGTAAGGTTTCCCCCTTTCATCTGTGCAGAGTCTGGCGAGAAAGACTACCTGCTATTGCTAAACAGCTGTTTCTGCAGGTACCGTCGCTACTTC
This sequence comes from Salvelinus namaycush, assembly GCF_016432855.1. Classification (NCBI taxonomy): domain Eukaryota; kingdom Metazoa; phylum Chordata; class Actinopteri; order Salmoniformes; family Salmonidae; genus Salvelinus; species Salvelinus namaycush. The sequence goes on from NW_024057903.1 coordinate 16,452, forward strand.
GATGGCCCACGGGTGATGCAAATAACGATGCGGCACCACTGGCTGCTCGTCGGGGCTTGCGGCTGGGTGTTGCTCATCCTCGTGTTTGCCAACAAGTTTATCAATTTTAACGCCAGAGCCACGGATGGTAAGTTATCAGACTGAAACCTGATAGCTAGTATTGATGAGAAAAAAACAATCTATACCTTTCAGTAATTGTTCAGCTAGAGTTACATAACAGCTATGCTGTTAGATTTAAACGTCTAGTCTATCCCCCTTGGAATTGTCTTGTGATCTCTTAGTGTTTTGTGTTTCAGACTATGGGGAGAAGACTGAGATGCAGAGTTGGACTCAACCAGGAGTTAAGGCCATCAAATCACTGCCAGCTCAGAAATCAGACAGAAGAGCTCCCAAGTCATCAGACCTGGTAGGTGTTTTGTTTGTGTGTGTGCGCCCTTGAAACAGAATCATCAGTTACTTGAATTGTGTGTGTGTGTGTGTGTGTGTCAGTCCTCAGTAGGCCCCTCCTCCATGGCCAACCCAACAGACTGGAACACTGTGGAGACGAGGCGTCTGGAGCTGCTGTCAGCCGTGTGTAAGAACGACTCCCTCAGGAACCTCACTCACACCTCAATCAACAAGTTTGTCTTGGACCGCATCTTTGTGTGCGACAAACACAAGATCCTCTTCTGCCAGACCCCCAAAGTGGGCAACACTCAATGGAAGAAGGTCCTCATCGTTCTCAATGGTGAGTGAGGGAGGACTGTAGGGAGAGAGTCAGTGAGGGAGGACGGTAGGGAGAGAGTCAGTGAGGGAGGACGGTAGGGAGAGAGTCAGTGAGGGAGGACGGTAGGGAGAGAGTCAGTGAGGGAGGACGGTAGGGAGAGAGTCAGTGAGGGAGGACGGTAGGGAGAGAGTCGGTGAGGGAGGACGGTAGGGAGAGAGTCGGTGAGGGAGGACGGTAGGGAGAGAGTCGGTGAGGGAGGACGGTAGGGAGAGAGTCGGTGAGGGAGGACGGTAGGGAGAGAGTCGGTGAGGGAGGACGGTAGGGAGAGAGTCGGTGAGGGAGGACGGTAGGGAGAGAGTCGGTGAGGGAGGACGTGAGGGAGGACGGTAGGGAGAGAGTCGGCGTGGGAGGACGGTAGGGAGAGAGTCGGTGTGGGAGGACGGTAGGGAGAGAGTCGGTGTGGGAGGACGGTAGGGAGAGAGTCGGTGAGGGAGGACGGTACGGAGAGAGGAAGGAAAGACGGTGACAGTGTCAGTGAGTGATGATGAGTAAAAGTTGACTCAAAACGTACTTATCTGTCTGTAAATTGTAGTGATGTAGTAGCCTCGATCCCAGTGAAGGACGAAAAAATAGTGTTCTTCTCTGTCCTTTTGCCCCTCAGGAGAGTTCTCCACTGTGGAGGAGATCCCAGAGAACCTGGTTCATGACCATGAGAAGAACGGACTGCCCCGCCTCTCCTCTCTGACGGAGAAAGAAATCACTAAAAGGTTAAGGCCCTGCTCCAATACTTCAGAAATGCATCCTATCGTCCTTCCTTGAAGTAATCACAGATCTGAATTAGTTAGATTGGTTAAAGTAATAAGATGGTAATGTAGGCTATCATTGCTTACACCTACCCAATCACTTGCTATCTTAAGATTAATGCACTAATTGTAAGTTGGTCTGGATAAGAATGTCTGCTAAATGACTCAAATGTTATAGAGCCGTGCTTTACGTCAAGGAAGGACGGCTCGTTTTGCTTAACACCTTTGACTTGTTTGGCCCTGCCCTGTATTCCATTGTGGTGTTCTGATTCTATGGGACTCACACTGTGCTTTTTGTTTTATCTCACCAGGTTAGCCACATACTTCAAGTTCTTCATCGTCAGAGACCCGTTCGAGCGCCTCATCTCCGCCTTCAAGGACAAGTTTGTGAAGAACCCGCGCTTCGAGCCCTGGTACAAGCACGACATCGCTCCCGCCATCATCCGCAAGTACCGTAAGAGTCACCGTGACAACGACAACAACAAGGCGACTACGGGCCTGCGCTTTGAGGACTTCATCCGTTACCTGGGCGATGAGCCCGGGCGGCGCCGCATGGACCGTCAGTTTGGGGAGCATGTTATCCACTGGGTGACGTACGCGGAACTCTGCGCCCCCTGTGACATCACGTACAGCGTCGTGGGGCACCACGAAACTCTAGAACGCGATGCCCCCTACATCCTGAAAGCTGCCGGGATAGAGCGTCTGGTATCGTACCCCACCATCCCCCCGGGGATCACCCGTTACAACCGGACCAAGGTGGAGCGCTACTTCTCAGGCATCAGCAAGCGGGACGTCAGGCGGCTTTACGGCCGGTACCAAGGAGACTTCAGCCTCTTCGGCTACCCCAGCCCGGACTTCCTGCTAAACTGAATGACGATGACACTAAAGAAAGACTGTTTTGCAACGATATTATAATAATATAATGTCTCTCTAATCTAACATGCATCTTAATCAGTGTGTGGTTTACTGAAGAGGTAGGGAGGGTGTAGCTAGCTAGCCACCTAGCCTGGCTGCTCTAACTAGGAGCCATAGTAGAGACTAGTGATCCCCACCATCCGGGCTCGAGCCAGGGAGGGATGGAGACTACAGGTTGGTCTGATATAACGTGCTGATCTGCTGTAGGATGATCGTCACTCCTCTACCTGGCTGACAGTAATTCCTGTCTCGACCTAGCAACACTTCCTGCCTCTGCCTAGCAACTGTCACCATGGGCGATGACTGTACTACATGCCTCTACTTCCTGGTAGCCGTCACCATGGTGGCCATGAATGGCATGAGGACCGAGGTGATGGAGAGTTACTCACTATGGTCATGGCTAATGGCTGTATTCGCCATACGACCAATGAATTAAGTGCCACATTTTAATGTTATTTAACAAAGCTTTTTGTATTATAATAATTACTTTATTTAAACCAGAGATTACTGTTACATACTGTGCTAAATTGTACCACCCTCTGCACTACTTCTACACAAAGCAGGTCTGCTGCTGGTACTGCATTATGGACTAACACTGAAGTGGGTCTGGGAGACAGTAGCCTGGTTAAACCAGACTGAATGCTGAGCACACCATTGAAACGTAGCAGAATCAGTTTGAATGCGAGGTTATAGAGATGGTAGTGAAACACTAACCGGTTAACAATATCAGAGCCCCAGCTCTCTTCCCTCCAGTCTAACCCCTCATACAGAGTAGAGCAACTCCATCTAGCTTCAAGACTCGGCACCTATATAAATGGTGTGATTCTGTGATCTCAAAGGGTTGACAAGCGCTGAGTGGGAGGAGTCAGTGTCTGCAATGCCTGTGTTCAGGTGACAGGGGGAAGGTTCACTGTGGCGTAACTCCTGCTGATTGGCTGAAGCTACTACAGTGGATAATACTATGCCTGTATTATGTCATGGGGTGTACAGTCCCTGGGTCTTACCTCATGTTCCCATCCAGTACAGTAGACAGACAGATATATAGATGGCCTTCAGGGTTAATCCAGTTAAATTCAGCCCAGACACATAATATGGGATCATGGCAATATGGATTGGAGGCATACAGCCAACCCTCTTCTATACCCATACTTATGTCAAAGAAGGTGGATGAACGAAGATGTCTTACTCAGGCTGTTTACGTTCTACTTAAGCGGTGGCTCTCCCGTAGACACCATTGCGATAGCAGCTGTGTCTGGTCTACTTAGTTCCTTGACTGTATATAAACCATAAAGTGAGGGAGTGGGATGCCTCGCTTCCTCTGTCTGTTTGCCACCTGTAAGGGCAGTACATTAGACTACATTGGCACTGTACCTGGGAGAAGGAAAAAATGGTTTCATTTTCTCATCCTCAGAACTGTTATTTCACAATTGAATTCCATGAATTGTCTTATTCTTCATCCTAAACAGGACACCGTCCAATGGCGTCCATGAAGAGAAGTGAGTGACAGTTTCCTGTTGACCTTTTTTAATCAACCAATGTTTGGTATGGTCAGTCACATGGTATTGACAGAGCTAGGTGGACAGGCCATGGTTACTGAGTAATAAAGGTTTCATGTAAAATATAAAACTGGTCTTTTGCACTCTTCTCTGTACCACAACACATGTATGTATTTTGTCTTTACATGTGAGGTCAGTTACCCTGCAGTAGACCTGATATTCTCATTCTAGCAGTAGACCCACCACAATTCATTCAATTACACCTAGGGCTGGGCCATATGGGCAAAATATTACAGCACAGTATTTTCTTTTTTCATTTTATGTTTTTGAATAATAAAAGTTGTACATGTTCTTTATGAGTAGTGTGTGATCCTAAGGTGGCAACACATAGATACTACGTGATTTCAAAATGGGTCTTTCTGCATTCTGATTGTTTTATACTGTTCAATTCAACTTCAACCCCCCCAAAAGTCATCGTTTTCTGCATTTGAGATCATTTCTACACTGCCACGTAGGGCTACACGATATGGGCAAGCAATCTGGGCCTTCCTTTTAACCAAATGTTGCAATTTGACTTGCATTTAGAGCATAACACTTAACTGTTGGAATCATGGAAATAGAATGTCTATTCTAGTTATATAATAGTGGGCACTTTTAATACAGTGTTTGACATGACAACGAATGAAAATGCCAGGGAGGAGTTATTGTAGGAACTAGTGTAGGAACTAAAGTGTTGATGATAGGTGTTTCCTAGGGGGCCCTTTAATCTTTGGCTACATTGACTGTTCTCTCTTAGCTACATGAAGTAGCTAACATTCTTGCTTTGCGTTTACCTCGAATTTAGAAAATACTGTTGCACAAACATGCTGAATTAGGTCTACACCATCACTGGTATCAGGCTGAAAAGCTAATTACCCTTGCTCTTTCTAGTACATTTATTAGCTAGCGATTAGCATTAGCGGCTAACAAGATTTAAGAACAACTTAAGACAAACTAGCAGTTTGCAGATGTAAAAAAACAAGCTAATAGTGTAATTATAGAATGCTAGTAGATTTATATTAAGACGCAAAGTGACAACTGCATCGTTGTCATCAACATTGTTGCATGTGCTGCATAGACCATGCAGCCTGAACGCAAGTGTCTCGTGGTCGAGGAAAAACAAATGCGCTCCTTGAGTGACAGGACCTGGAGCCAGGGCTAGGTCTGTGTGGAAAGCCGCATGGGGGAGAGATGACTCAAGTAGTGAACTATAAATATGGACGTTACACACTGCGTATCACATTTAACAAACCAAACATTCAAATACCGTTATAGAAGGTAAAATAAAAACCCAAACCAGTCCATGCATCTTTACCGGTATATCGCAAAAAAACGGGATACTGCCCAGCCCTAATTAGTCCTACCACCAGAATTCATTCAATTAGACCTACCACCACAATTCATGTAATCTTTCAACCTGCAAACAGAATACATTAAGACAATTCAACACTGCTACAGAGAGTCATCATAGTTTAAGAGTCAAATCCATCTCCTGATGGGAATATGTTCAGGCCAGCCAGAGTCCTGTCGGTAAGTGTCTAGACTGGAGTGTTGTTATGGCACAGCAGTCTGAGGGTGTTGGCTGAGTTTAACCCAGAGGTCCTAGTAAAGTAGGCCATTGCCAAAGTTTCGAGTGACCTCAAGAGAAATGTATTCATGTCGGGGTGGAGTAGCCTAGGCAGTACAGTAAACATTCATACAAGTCACTCAGAGATTTGAGTGCGTTTGGCCAGGGTGCATCCCAAATGACACCCTATACAGCACACTACTTTTGACCCGAGCCCTATGGGCCAGGTCAGAATAAGTGCACTACATAGGGAATAGGGTGCCATCGGGGATGTAGTCAATGTCTCTTGAACAATACACAAATGACATCAAGCAGCACATGGCACTAAGACTGAACTCCATACAAAACAAGGATAAGAGCCATTACAAATGAACAACTAACCACTTTAATGCAGTCTTCAAAACCAATGCACAACAAAAGAAACAAAAAACATATAGCAACTTCATTATGAAAGGGAGACGTAATCACCCCCCTGACAACAAATATCCAATCGCACAAAAACAACAACTGTGTTATTCGGGAAAATGCATGTCTTTCCTGTAGCATTTTCATTTCTAGTTCAGGTACAGTACATTGTACAAGGCCTCTATCAATCCCTCCATAGGCTAGTATCTCCAATAGTCTCTATGGTAGAAGCAGTACAGTACTTGCGGATCAGATCAGTCTTCCATAATGACAGCACTGCTGACTGACAAGAGTTTCAGCATTTTGTTAGATTTTTCCTTGTGATTAAAAAGGCTATAGCAGGGGGCCGGGGTTTAGCGTTAGGGGGCGGGGTTTAGAGTTAGGGGGCAGGGACTCAGAGCAGGCTTAGTAGTCAGAGCTGATTCAATTTCTGATCATAGGTCAGTTTCATCATGCAGCGTTTGTTTTTACTCATAAGCCCTGCACACTCTCAGGAGACACACATCTCGGGGGGCTGTGGTGTACCGGGCTTGGCTACCGGTGAAGCTGCCGGTACCAGCCCCGGTGGCCCCTTGTCGGCCTTCTCTGGGCCTGCTGGGGGCCCCAACGGGGGCTGGTTGCTTCTGGCGGCGGCTACAGTCTTCTTGAAGAGACGCATGCTAAGTTGGAAGAGCTCACTGTCCACCACAGGAACACTGGGGTACATCTGCTTGGTCAGGCCCTGGAGAGAGAAAGACAGTTGGCTTACTATACAGCGATAGGCATTGTGTGTCAAAGTATTGCTCCATCTATTATAATATACTATCTACATAATCCCAGTCTATTCCTCCATTTATCCTACAGTACAGGGCCATCTTAGTCAATTGGTATATGGTCTAGAATAGTCTATGGTTCTGGGTACAAGTACATTTTCTTGGAGCACTCACCTTTTCGTTCTTGAGGAGCTGCCGTCTGATGGCCATGTCCCTACGGGCACAAAGGGCCTTACAGCAGGGGCCCAGGTTCCTCAGCAGACCTGCCCTCTCTACCTTCCTGTTCAGAGCTGCCTTGTTCAGAGCACCCAGGTCGTGCTCAAACAGCTTGTCAGCATCTGGAGGAATGGACAGAGAGCTGGGTTAGACTCACTGGATGTTTCCAGTGATGAATGGAAGCAACATACAAAAGATGTTTCTATTGCCGCTGCTTAGTGCTTTATCATATGCTAACACCACACTGACTGCTTAGTGCTTTATCATATGCTAACACCACACTGACTGCTTAGTGCTTTATCATATACTAGCACCACACTGACTGCTTAGTGCTTTATCATATGCTAACACCACACTGACTGCTTAGTGCTTTATCATATGCTAACACCACACTGACTGCTTAGTGCTTTATCATATGCTAACACCACACTGACTGCTTAGTGCTTTATCATACGCTAACACCACACTGACTGCTTAGTGCTTTATCATATGCTAACACCACACTGACTGCTTAGTGCTTTATCATATGCTAACACCACACTGACTGCTTAGTGCTTTATCATATGCTAACACCACACTGACTGCTTAGTGCTTTATCATATGCTAACACCACACTGACTGCTTAGTGCTTTATCATATGCTAACACCACACTGACTGCTTAGTGCTTTATCATATACTAGCACCACACTGACTGCTTAGTGCTTTATCATACGCTAACACCACACTGACTGCTTAGTGCTTTATCATATGCTAACACCACACTGACTGCTTAGTGCTTTATCATATGCTAACACCACACTGACTGCCTAGTTCTTTATCATATGCTAACACCACACTGACAGCTTAGTGCTTTATCATATGCTAACACCACACTGACTGCTTAGTGCTTTATCATATACTAGCACCACACTGACAGCTTAGTGCTTTATCATATACTAGCACCACACTGACTGCTTAGTGCTTTATCATATGCTAACACCACACTGACTGCTTAGTGCTTTATCATATACTAGCTCCACACTGACTGCTTAGTGCTTTATCATATACTAACACCACACTGACTGCTTAGTGCTTTATCATATGCTAACACCACACTGACTGCTTAGTGCTTTATCATATGCTAACACCACACTGACTGCTTAGTGCTTTATCATACGCTAACACCACACTGACTGCTTAGTGCTTTATCATACGCTAACACCACACTGACTGCTTAGTGCTTTATCATATGCTAACACCACACTGACTGCTTAGTGCTTTATCATATGCTAACACCACACTGACTGCTTAGTGCTTTATCATATGCTAACACCACACTGACTGCTTAGTGCTTTATCATATGCTAACACCACACTGACTGCTTAGTGCTTTATCATACGCTAACACCACACTGACTGCTTAGTGCTTTATCATATGCTAACACCACACTGACTGCTTAGTGCTTTATCATATACTAGCACCACACTGACTGCTTAGTGCTTTATCATACGCTAACACCACACTGACTGCTTAGTGCTTTATCATATGCTAACACCACACTGACTGCTTAGTGCTTTATCATATGCTAACACCACACTGACTGCTTAGTGCTTTATCATACGCTAACACCACACTGACTGCTTAGTGCTTTATCATATGCTAACACCACACTGACTGCTTAGTGCTTTATCATATGCTAACACCACACTGACTGCTTAGTGCTAACACCACACATGCTCACACAACTGAGCCACGTTCTAAGTATGCATACTTCCATTAAAAGTCTGTGTCTTGTAAAGTAAACAGAGCTGGTATGGATAATGTGTGTCATATTATACATGGTTCTAAAATAGAGAAAGATGGAGTACAGTATGTAATAGTACTAATATAATCCAGTAGGAGAAAGATGGAGTACAGTATGTAATAGTACTAATATAATCTAGTAGGAGAAAGATGGAGTACAGTATGTAATAGTACTAATATAATCCAGTAGGAGAAAGATGGAGTACAGTATGTAATAGTACTAATATAATCCAGTAGGAGAAAGATGGAGTACAGTATGTAATAGTACTAATATAATCCAGTAGGAGAAAGATGGAGTACAGTATGTAATAGTACTAATATAATCCAGTAGGAGAAAGATGGAGTACAGTATGTAATAGTACTAATATAATCCAGTAGGAGAAAGATGGAGTACAATATGTAATAGTACTAATATAATCCAGTAGGAGAAAGATGGAGTACAGTATGTAATAGTACTAATATAATCCAGTAGGAGAAAGATGGAGTACAGTATGTAATAGTACTAATATAATCCAGTAGGAGAAAGATGGAGTACAGTATGTAATAGTACTAATATAATCCAGTAGGAGAAAGATGGAGTACTGTATGTAATAGTACTAATATCTCCTCCAATCACCTTTAGGGTCGTCCAGCTCCTTCTTGCAGACCTCCCTGACTCTCTCCAGGAGCTCGGGCCCAGCCAGCCGCTTGGAGACGCCCGCCCTGAGGAGCACTGCCCCTGGGGTGAACCGGAGCAGAGCTGCCCCTGCCGCCCGGGGCTCCTGCTTCTGCTTGGGCATCAGGCTGGACCAGTCTACATCAATCACATCCAGGGGACCTGTAGGAACACAGCACATATGAAGGACTTAGACCACAATAACCAAACTATTTAGTTCACAATAATAAAAAAACACAACAGTTTGTCTTTTACCAGTGTCCAACTGCAGACTAGACAGGGTTGCCAGGTGTGTGATATTGGGCTAGTTTTGAGCTGGTTTGGAGGAGCCATTGGACAAGAATTTCTCATGACCTGGCAACCCAGCTGGCAAACCATAAGGACTGTGTAGTCCTGTTCTCAGCCAGAAGGACTGTGTAGTCCTGTTCTCAGCCAGAAGGACTGTGTAGTCCTGTTCTCAGCCAGAAGGACTGTGTAGTCCTGTTCTCAGTATTGTACCTGGCGTCTTCTCTTCTTCCTGCCCATCCTCTCTCTTCTGGGCGCTGTCCGCCAAGATCTCATCCAACTCGTCATCACTGATTGGCTCGTACTCCTCCCCGCCAGACACTACCGACACAGCGTCATCCGCCTTCGCGTCATCTTCGTCTGAGGACAAACAAATAAACTCACTCATTAACCTGCTACCATATCAACACAAACATAGACAAACAGATCTGGGACAAGGCTGTTGTTGCCAGCTCCCATGGTCACTGTCACACCAACTGTTCTGGGATCAGGCTAGTAGTTTGTGATTCTAGATGATCCTTACCGTCAACGCTGTCCTGTTTCTCTGCTTCCTGTATCTCTCCTCCCACAGGGTGATGGCTGTTGCCTGGTTTGTCCTGGTCCGTGCCGCCGTGTCCCAAGGCTTCGTGGGGGAGCAGGAGAGAGAACTCAGCCCTGTCCGGCCCCCTGATATCTGGTCTCATGTGATCTGGCCTTATGTCCGGTCTTATATCTGGCCCACCTCTCATATCCCCTCGAATGTCTCCCCTAATATCAGGTCTCATGTCCCCTCGAATGTCTCCCCTAATATCAGGTCTCATGTCCCCTCGAATGTCTCCCCTAATATCAGGTCTCATGTCCCCTCGAATGTCTCCCCTCATATCAGGTCTCATATCCCCTCGAATGTCACCCCTCATATCCCCTCGAATGTCTCCCCTAATATCAGGTCTCATGTCTCCCCTCATATCAGGTCTCATGTCCCCTCGAATGTCTCCCCTCATATCGGGTCTCATATCCCCTCGAATATCTCCCCTAATATCAGGTCTCATGTCTCCCCTCATATCAGGTCTCATATCTCCTCTCATGTCTCCTCTCATATCTCCTCTCATGTCCCCTCGAATGTCTCCCCTCATATCGGGTCTCATATCCCCTCGAATGTCTCCCCTAATATCAGGTCTCATGTCTCCTCTCATATCCCCTCGAATGTCTCCCCTCATATCAGGTCTATCTCCTCGCATGTCCCCTCTTAAATCTGGTCTGTCTCCCCTCATATCTGGTCTGTCTCCCCTCATATCTGGTCTGTCTCCCCTCATATCTGGTCTGTCTCCCCTCATGTCCATCCTGTTCTTGGGGTCCCCATGTGGCGGCAGGTCCATCAGTAGCATCCTCTCCCGCTCCCGGTCGTTGCCATGGTCGCCACCACGGCCAACGCCCCTGTTGCCGCCGCGCTCCCTTTCCCGCTCTCGTTCGTGCTGCTGCAGGAGACCCTCGGGCAGAAGCCGCTCTCTCTCACCCCGCATGTCACGGAGATCACGCTCTCTCATTTGCTCTCTGTTGCCTCCACGCATGAGGAGGGGTTCACGGCCCCTCCCACCCCACTCCCGTGGCCCCTCGGGCTCCCAGTCTCTCTGCTGCCCCTGCTGCTGGAGAGGAGGTAGTGGCCCCGGAGGCCCCTGTTGCTGTCGGAGGTCCTTGCGCTCACGCTCCCTCTCAAACTGTTCCCGCTCCCTCTCTCTCTCCCTCTCACGCTCTCGGCCGTCGTAGGACCCGGCCCGCGACTGCACCTGACGCTCTGACTCAGGGGAGCTACGTCTGGAGCTGTGGCTGCGAGAGTCCTGACGGTCTGGGAAGGAAAACCAGCAGAAATGTAATAAAACAGATATAATATCAATCAAATCAAACTAGTAAGGAGCTTCACTGTTTTCAACTAAACCTGTTGTTGTGTCTGGCGTACCTGAGGAGGTGCTGCGACTGGGCTCTCCTCTCCTCAGCTGGTCGATGCGTGACTTCCGCTCCTCTCCCCTCGCCACCGGAGGCTCTGTGACCACTGGTCCCCTCTCTCTCTCACCACGCTCCCTCTCTCTTTCCCTGTCTCGCTCCCTTTCTCGTTCCCGGTCTCGGGAGTTGCCCCCCTGGAGCTGGTGTCCTCTCCTGGGTCGGCCTGGTCCTTGGCCCTGCTGAGGGTCCTCTCTGTGGGCTGACTCGTTGGAGGGAGAGCGGAGACGTCTGGATGAGGCCCTGCTTTGGTTGCTTCCCATACTGCTGCTCCTCTTCTGCTCCGGAGGAGGCTTCCTCAGCAGGGGCTGGGACATGAGGGGCTGGGGGGGCAGGGTCTGGAGTAACATAGGAGGGTCCTGGGACAGCAGAGGGGCGATGGGCAGGGGAACAGGCCTCTCCATCCTCTCCCTCTCCTTGCCCCCCCTCGGACCTCCTCTCCTGGGAAGAGCTTCGGTCGGAGTCCTCTCAGTGGGGACTGTGGGGGGTGCCTTAACGGCCGCCGATCCACCACCGCGCTCCAGCACATCCTCGTCAGACCAGTCGCTGAAGTTGGTGTCCATTTTGACGGGCTGTGGCAAGGGCTCTGCAACAGAATGTGGCATGGCCCTCTGGGATAGCAGAGCCTCCTTTGGCGCGGGTGGGGGCGTCCGGGGACCCCTCTTGTTCCTCTTGCCCGGGGGAAGATGGGAGGAGCCTGGTTCCTCCTCAGACGCGTCCGACTCGGCGCCACGGGATCGTTTCCTCTTCTTGTCCAGCGCCTTCTTCTTAGGCGCCTTGCGGGGGGAGAGGAGAGGGGGCGGGGGGGCGTCCGAGAGGGCCATGGAGGAGGGGGGCTCTGGGTTGGTGAACCTCTCTGGAGCTCCTGAAACACCTCCTGCCACGCCCTCCTCCTTCCTCCCCTTCTTCAGGCCTTTCTTCTGGGACTTAGTCTTCTTCTTGCCCTCCTCATGACCTGACGGGACTGGAGCATCTCTGTCCTCGGTGACCAGGGCCACGGGCGGCGGGGGAGGGGTGGGCTCCCGACCGTCCCTCTCTTTACCTCTCCTAGAGTCCGAGCCGGAGGCCGAGACAGGGGTACTGCTATCTGAGGGGTGCTCCCCCCGTCTCTCCCCTCCTCTGCCTGCTCCTCCTCTGTCTCCGCGGGCGTCAGCCTCCTCGTTCCGGCGGCTCCTCCCCTCCCTCTTGTCCCCGCCTCCACGGCGCTCCTCGTCCTTCCAGCGGCTGGGCTTGGTGTCCTCCGCTACAGAGGTGCTGGGGGGGGAACGCAGGAGGGGGTCCTGGGGCGGGAGTACCACCTGACTCAACAGCCGGTGTTTCTCAACACCTGAACACACACCAAGAAGCAGAGGGATTCTGTTAGCACCATGCCAAGGTTTATCAACACCATGGAAACGTCAACGAAGGTCAAAGAAACAAAACACCTTTTTATCTTAAAGGGCGCCTTGGCTCGGTCTCAAAGATCTCTGATCGCCTTCTAATAACAATCAAACACCAGCTGTTACTTCTATGTCAGCACGTTCAGTTCCAGTCTGTCTGTATGAAATGTGCTCAACCATTAAAAGGTATTATCACTGAGTGTGCCCTGGGCTCACGTGGAGGGATATTGAAGTGATCAGGCCAAGGCACCCTTTGGGGAGGTGTTAATCCATACGGGACTAGTTTCCTCCAGACAGAACCAGTGCTGTTTGTTTTTCCCATTAAAGAGTGTCCCTACTGTCAAGCACTGGAGGAGGAGGACACACTGGTACTGTGATGGGGAGGATGGTGATTGGGCCAGGGCCAGAGTTGGGGCGGACCTTGGGCTGGCCTCCACCAATCAAACGCTCACTTTTCTCCTCAGGGCTGTTGTATTCCTCGCCGTCTCCTGGGGTGGCGTCCCTTGCTCGCTTGGGAGAGGGGCGAGTCGGGCTGGGTGTGGTCTCTACCCTGTGCCTCTTCCGGCTGCAGATGACACACACAGAGAAGAGGGGTTAGAGGTCAGCTGGGTGGTGTTACGTAGGAAAGAAACAGACGGAAACTAACCACAACTAAGGTAAAACGATGAAGTGATTCTAGTTATGAGTCATGGGTTAGTGGTTACCAGGGTTGGGCCTGGAATTGAAATGGAACTGGCCCCAACCCTGGTGGTTACTACTGATACTTGCCTGGTCTTGCGGTCTTCATGCGAGTCTCGGACAGAGCGGTCGTCCCTTGGTTCATCCCTAGTCCGTTCCCGTCGCTCATCCCTTCCTTTCTCACGCTCCTCCCATTCCCGCTGCCTCTCCCTCTCTCTTTGCTCTCGCTCCCTCTCCCGCTCTCGTTCCCTCTCCCGCTCTCTCTCCTTCCTCTCCCTATCTCGCTCCTCCCTCTCCCGCTCCCTCTCTTCCCTCTCCCGTTCCCTCTCTCGCTCCTTTTCCCTCTCTTTCTCCTTTTCCCTCTCTTTCTCCTTTTCCCTCTCTCGCTCCCGTTCTCGCTCCCTCTCCCGGACCCTCTCCCGCTCTGCCTCCCTCTCCTTCTCCTTCTCTCTTTCTCTCTCCTTCTCTCTTTCCCGTTCCCTCTCTCGCTCCCTTTCTCGGGCCCTGTCCTCTCGCCGGTCCCCTCCTTTTTCCTCTCCTCTGCGTTCATCCCTTCCTCTGGTCTCCTCCCTGTCTGGCTCTTCTCCTCTGGCTGGGTGCCGACCAGGAGAGGACGCTCTTTGGTCTGTTAGAAACAGAGGAAACAGCCAGTCAGTCACAACATCCAACACCAAGGGTTCCTTCTCAATGCATCATTCAGAAAGCATTAGAGAAGAGGCCTGAGGGACCTTGGATCTTCTTCTCCAGTACGGTTGAAGAGACAGGATGCTTTACGAAGGCTTTCTGTTACATAGAACTGTGTTTCTTGTTGTCCTTGCCTAATTGTAGCATCAGCTGTGTACTTTGTCAGTTGCCCTGTCTAGCTGTGTCCTTTTCTGTCTACGTCTCGTTTCTATTTTAAATCACTCACTGCAGAACATTGAGATTGTTTTTCAATGAAAAGTGTATTATAAATGGTATTTTATTTAACTAGTATTATAGATTAAATGTATTTTTTATTAGGATACGAGGAAAGACCTCTCCTCACCTCTCTCCCTGTTCTCTCTGCGGTCACCACGGTCGGTGTGACCACCTCTACGGTCGTAGGATGAGTCTCTCCCAGTCGCCTGCTCCCCTCCTCTCCTGTCTCCGTCATAACGGTCACGCTCCGCTCCTCCTCTGTCGACACCTCCTCTTTCGGCGCCTCCTCCTCTCTCTGCGCCTCCTCTCTCCGCCCCACGGTCGGTGCTCCTCTCCGCACTCTTCTCACGGAAGCCTCCGCCGCTACGTGACTCCCAACCGTCATGACCACCACTCTCAAGCTGGGAGCTTCGGGCATTCCGGGTGGAGCCTGAGGAACCTGAGGGAGGAAGGACAGATTTAGAAGTATGCTGAAACAGACACAGAGGGGATTGGATTATCTGGCCTGGGATGCCCCGGTGGGAGGAGTTCGCACCAGGTGAATAGTAACTGCATTTGTTTTGGAACCGGGCGGCCTCCCAGGCATGAGCCAGGTGCCCCCTCTGGGCTGACGGTGAAACGGGTTCAAAACAAAGTGGCGTAGGTTAAGAACGTGGAGTAATGAGTAGGAATCAGATTCTTTTCTCACATGCAAAAGTGATTGCTTTTGATATAAACCCTTTATCTGCCTTCCCAATGAAAACTCATTTTATCAAAAAGAGATGTATGTTTCTGGATGATGCTCCATGCTGCTTTATTGACAACATGGCCGAGCGGCACAGATTACTGTTCCATTTGAGAAGGGTGCTCCTCCCTCAGCCATAGACTGGTGCACCGCAGTTCATCTTGATCAAATTCCCTCACTTCCACAAACACCACAGCAACAAACACATTAACAACTGTTACTACAACTGGACATTAGTAGATTTTGCTGGTCATAAGATGTGTGATGTCATGTGTGACCTCACCTTTGTCAGATGCGTCAGCCTCGCGGCCCCTACCCCTGCCAGGTCTCTCAGCTCTACTCTCTGTCCTCGTCTCCCCCCTCCCTTCAGTCCTCCCTCCTTCCTCTCGCCCGTGGCCCCTCCCATAGCCCCTCCCCTCCTCCGGGACAGCCTCCTCCTTCCTGTCCGTCTTCTCCCTCTCTCCTCTCTCCCGCTCCCTCTCTTTCTCCTTTTCTCGCTCCCTCTCCCGTTCTCGGTCCCGGTCCCTGTACTCCAGAGGGTCTCGTCCGGAGCGTGTTGACGTGGTCTCTGTGGTTCTGGGTTCCCGGGTCGAGTCCTTGGTGTCCCGGTCTCTATCCCTGGTGGGGTCCCTGGAGGTACTGGTGGAGTCTCCTCGTCGGTCACTGCGCCCGTCACCCCGGCGCTCTCGCCCCTCTTTTGTCTCCCGGTCCTCACGGGCGGCATCACGAGAAGAGCTCGTCTCTGCCACCTCGTAGTCCCGGTCGTCACGGCTACCGTCTTTCTCTGGCTTCCCGCGGCTCTCTGCATGGATGAGACAAGAACACAGGTTTGTGTTATTACAGCGTCCAGCCAAATGACACAATGTAGAGACTGTTTTCATATAAACAAACAGTAACATATAGAAAACCAGTAGTTTATTTAAAGGAGGTGACCACATATAGAAAACCAGTAGTTTATTTAAAGGTGGTGACCACATATAGAAAACCAGTAGTTTATTTAAAGGAGGTGACCACATATAGAAAACCAGTAGTTTATTTAAAGGAGGTGACCACATATAGAAAACCAGTAGTTTATTTAAAGGAGGTGACCACATATAGAAAACCAGTAGTTTAAAGGTGGTGACCACATATAGAAAACCAGTAGTTTATTGAAAGGAGGTGACCACATATAGAAAACCAGTAGTTTATTGAAAGGAGGTGACCACATATAGAAAACCAGTAGTTTATTTAAAGGAGGTGACCACATATAGAAAACCAGTAGTTTATTTAAAGGTGATGACCACATATAGAAAACCAGTAGTTTATTTAAAGGTGGTGACCACATATAGAAAACCAGTAGTTTATTTAAAGGTGATGACCACATATAGAAAACCAGTAGTTTATTTAAAGGAGGTGACCACATATAGAAAACCAGTAGTTTATTTAAAGGAGGTGACCACATATAGAAAACCAGTAGTTTATTTAAAGGTGGTGACCACATATAGAAAACCAGTAGTTTATTTAAAGGAGGTGACCACATATAGAAAACCAGTAGTTTATTTAAAGGTGGTGACCACATATAGAAAACCAGTAGTGTATTTAAAGGTGGTGACCACATATAGAAAACCAGTAGTTTATTTAAAGGTGGTGACCACATATAGAAAACCAGTAGTTTATTTCAAGGTGATGACCACATATAGAAAACCAGTAGTTTATTGAAAGGAGGTGACCACATATAGAAAACCAGTAGTTTATTTAAAGGAGGTGACCACATATAGAAAACCAGTAGTTTATTTAAAGGTGATGACCACATATAGAAAACCAGTAGTTTATTTAAAGGTGGTGACCACATATAGAAAACCAGTAGTTTATTTAAAGGTGATGAGATGACCACATATAGAAAACCAGTAGTTTATTTAAAGGAGGTGACCACATATAGAAAACCAGTAGTTTATTTAAAGGAGGTGACCACATATAGAAAACCAGTAGTTTATTTAAAGGTGGTGACCACATATAGAAAACCAGTAGTTTATTTAAAGGAGGTGACCACATATAGAAAACCAGTAGTTTATTTAAAGGTGGTGACCACATATAGAAAACCAGTAGTGTATTTAAAGGTGGTGACCACATATAGAAAACCAGTAGTTTATTTAAAGGTGGTGACCACATATAGAAAACCAGTAGTTTATTTCAAGGTGATGACCACATATAGAAAACCAGTAGTTTATTTAAAGGGGGTGACCACATATAGAAAACCAGTAGTTTATTTAAAGGTGGTGACCACATATAGAAAACCAGTAGTTTATTTAAAGGTGGTGACCACATATAGAAAACCAGTAGTTTATTTAAAGGAGGTGACCACATATAGAAAACCAGTAGTTTATTTAAAGGTGGTGACCACATATAGAAAACCAGTAGTTTATTTAAAGGTGGTGACCACATATAGAAAACCAGTAGTTTATTTAAAGGTGGTGACCACATATAGAAAACCAGTAGTTTATTTCAAGGTGATGACCACATATAGAAAACCAGTAGTTTATTTAAAGGGGGTGACCACATATAGAAAACCAGTAGTTTATTTAAAGGTGGTGACCACATATAGAAAACCAGTAGTTTATTTAAAGGTGGTGACCACATATAGAAAACCAGTAGTTTATTTAAAGGAGGTGACCACATATAGAAAACCAGTAGTTTATTTAAAGGTGGTGACCACATATAGAAAACCAGTAGTTTATTTAAAGGTGGTGACCACATATAGAAAACCAGTAGTTTATTTAAAGGAGGTGACCACATATAGAAAACCAGTAGTTTATTTAAAGCTGGTGACCACATATAGAAAACCAGTAGTTTATTTAAAGGTGGTGACCACATATAGAAAACCAGTAGTTTATTTAAAGGAGGTGACCACATATAGAAAACCAGTAGTTTATTTCAAGGTGGTGACCACATATAGAAAACCAGTAGTTTATTTAAAGGTGGTGACCACATATAGAAAACCAGTAGTTTATTTAAAGGTGGTGACCACATATAGAAAACCAGTAGTTTATTTAAAGGTGGTGACCACATATAGAAAACCAGTAGTTTATTTAAAGGTGGTGACCACATATAGAAAACCAGTAGTTTATTTAAAGGTGATGACCACATATAGAAAACCAGTAGTTTATTTAAAGGTGGTGACCACATATAGAAAACCAGTAGTTTATTTAAAGGTGGTGACCACATATAGAAAACCAGTAGTTTATTTAAAGGAGGTGACCACATATAGAAAACCAGTAGTTTATTTAAAGGTGGTGACCACATATAGAAAACCAGTAGTTTATTTAAAGGTGGTGACCACATATAGAAAACCAGTAGTTTATTTAAAGGTGGTGACCACATATAGAAAACCAGTAGTTTATTTAAAGGTGGTGACCACATATAGAAAACCAGTAGTTTATTTAAAGGTGGTGACCACATATAGAAAACCAGTAGTTTATTTAAAGGAGGTGACCACATATAGAAAACCAGTAGTTTATTTAAAGGAGGTGACCACATATAGAAAACCAGTAGTTTATTTAAAGGTGGTGACCACATATAGAAAATCAGTAGTTTATTTAAAGGAGGTGACCACATATAGAAAACCAGTAGTTTATTTAAAGGTGGTGACCACATATAGAAAACCAGTAGTTTATTTAAAGGTGGTGACCACATATAGAAAACCAGTAGTTTATTTAAAGGTGGTGACCACATATAGAAAACGGTCTGTGTTTTATGTTAATGAGTTGCTGTACCGTCTCGACGCTCGTGTCGGTGCTCCTGGGCAGGTGGGCTCCTCCCCCTCTCGCTGCGTCCTCTCTCACGCCCCCGAGAGCGGTTTCGTTCTCCGGGGCTAGTCCTCCTCTGAGGAGAGGAGGTGTCCCGGGAGGCTGCAGGGGAGCGGGAGGAACACCTCTGGCCAGGAGGTGAGGAGGCGGCTGGGGGCTCGCGGTTGTAGGCGGGGGATGCCGAGCGGCGTCGGCGGGGGGAAGGAGAGTGTCTCTGGGCTGAGGAGCCAGAGTGGGAGGACGGGGAGTGGTGGCGGGGCGGGGTTGGGGTGCGCTTGTGGCGGGGAGGGGGAGACCTGGAAGACCAGGAGGACGAGGGGTTATGGTTATTCAGGGAAAGTGACCGTCTTGCTAGTCTGTCTACCATCTACACCAACTCATGAGAATCCTGCTAATAACATGACTGAAAATGCTAGTGTTAAGATAGATGGCATCTTTAGACCATCGTCTCAGGTTCAGGTGCTGCTGCATATTTCTCCATTTCTGCAAGCAGATGTTTATACTGTCATCTTACTGCTTCTGGCATGACAATGATGTTATCTTGTTAGTGTCTAACAGGCTACTGACCTGTGAGGTGGGGAGGCAGGCGCAAGGGTCTTCTGGGAGGCTACTTTTGGGGAGGTGGACTTGTTCTTCCTGGCTGACGGGGACACCACTCGGTCTCTGGAAGGAGAGGACACGCTGCCGGAACGTTCCTCCGACATCACTGACCGCTTGGCCTTGTGGGAGCTGTCTGACCGGTCTCTGCAAGAGCCAAGAGAAACTAAAAGTGAGTCCATTTCATAGTTTATTCAACAACAGTGCTAACAGATGTTTTTAAATGACTGTTGATTAGACTGTTGTTTTGCTTGTCTCCAGTGGGTCTTGTTATGCCTATTCAACGAGGCTGCTAGATCCCTCTACAGCTTGGAGCGGAGCTGGACAACATGGCAGTGAACCTCTTTACCTGCGTTTCTCCTTCTTCTCCTTGTGTTTCTCCGCGTCTCTCCCTCTCTCCTTTCCCTCCTTGGGCGGCTTCTCCTCACACTTCTCCTTGTTCTTGTGCTTCCCCTTGTGTTTCTTCCCCCCGGCTGCCACGACAGGGTTCCCCAGCGGAAGCACCGGAGGAGGGGGGCTGGGGGTGCGGGGACCTTTCTTCTTCCCGTGGCCCCCCTTGGAAGATCTGGCCGTGGCGGACGCAGAGGACGACACAGAGGTCTTCTTCTCCTTCTTCCTGGAACCAGAAGCTTTAGGTCCTTTGGTGTGTTTGGGAGATCCACTGGACTTCCTGGAGGAGGGGGAACCTTTAGAGCTGGAACGCTCCGGGGATGTCTGGAATTACAACGTGGAATAAAGGCAGAATTGGTTAGCATGGACACTGAAAGGAGAGAAGTCTAAACCAGATATGAGTGTTGATATGGATGGCTCCTGAATGACAATAAGGTTAGGTAGGTATCTCTTCTTACCTTGGATATGATAGTGGTCCTCGTTTTGGTGGTCGGCTCCTAGTGAGAGATTGTAAGTGTATAAGGTTATAAAACAGATCAACCGCAGTCTTAATTAATGCAGGGCTCTATGAACTATAGTAGATATAGCTACAGTCGATACATGCATACTGGTACCTCTTTCTTGATAACAATCTCCTCTCTTTTCTCCATATTCTCCTGCTCCAACTTCATGAGCTCCCGCTGGATCTTCTGTCTCTTCATCTCTAGGGATAACTCGTAGTCGTAGTCGCCGTTATCCGAGTCTAAAAGACAAATACAACAGCACATTACTTAAGGTTAGAATATGCAATACAAACAAGTTTTCCCAATAGAGTGAAAAACGGTTCGACATTCATTAGTTCTACTTTCATATGTTAATAAGGGCACGTGTTTTCTTTCTTTTCGTCGTGCCTATTGAACACGGCCCTACTTTCAAACCTCACCTTCGCGGTTGGCTTCCCACTCTGTGGTCTCTTCTTCGCTGGCAGGGGTTCTCTCTTTAGTGATTTTTATATCTTCCTTCTCCCTGTGGCGGCCTCGGGACGAGTCTCGCTGCTGCAGAACACAGACAGGTTTACATGGAAGACTCCCATACATGTTGGTCTAATATCTAACTAGTAAAATGGTTGTTCACTATGTCCTAAAGAACAAGAGAAAATAGGACATGAAAGCGAGGTGTATGTGGAGAGTAACTCACTCTGGCTGTGGGGGACGTAGGCTCCTCTGGCTCTCTCTTTGTAGCATCTGATTCAACATCCTGCCTCTTATTCTTCATCCTCTCTCGCAGATCGCCAGTTGGTCTCTCCGCTGACCTGTTTACACACAAATATATGGTAATCTCAGGCATTGGTTCAGCATAAGACAACTGGCTTATCAAATACAATAAGAAACTGCCATGGGAGAATATTGGGACCGTCTGACTGTGTTGCCCACTTGCATAAAATATCTATTTTTCAGTTGCCTGCATACACGGGTCACAGGCAATTCTCCAAGGCCATCTAACCTGCTAAAAGATCCACTAAATCCTTTGCCTCGTGGCTGAGTTCCATGTGTGTAGCGACAAGTATTGCCGTAACTGCAATTCCCAGTCTTCAACCAATTTCTACAATTAGTCTGAAAGGAAGAAAGCAAGAAAGTGTCATTTCATGAAGCAGAAATAGGGTTTTGCTCTGATGAATCCAAAATTCAAAGATGTTCTTTCTCTACCTTCTCTGGACATGCATGTGTTGTATCTGTCAGTGGGTTAGATGCAGGTGTAGAGGTACACACCTCGACAGCATTACTACCAGTGCTGGGGCCAAGTCTTTCAAACACGCTGGGCCGGCGAGACGGGGTGGTGGTGGTCTGGCTACTGCTGCTGTCAGATATGGTTTTAGAATTCTCCACTGTTACCCTCCGCCTTATCTTGGACATTCTGCAGGGCTGCAATGGTAGAATAATATATTATAAACCTGCATTGGTACATACAGCAATCTGAATATGCACTTTACTGTAAACAACAAAACATTTCAACGTTGGTTTGTCAAACAACAAAAATCAGTAGCCTGGTTGACATTTCCATTTGAAACTATACTAGCAAATTGATGCAAAGAAACATTGGGGATTTTGTGAATCTTTTTACACACTGGACACACACTGATCTGGGGTGTAATTATCCAAACAGTTGCAAAACGTTCCATTTTGCAACTAAAAATAGTTTTTAATTACCAATCAAGCCCCGATGATGAGTTAACATTAGCATATTGATGCTGACTAGTTACTAACACGTTAGTTAACTAATCATTTATGCATATTTTTGCCAGAGATCGTATCTGAAAATGCAGTTTGGTAGCTAGCTAGTTAATAGCGAATGAAAAGGGAACTTTGGATATTTATGATAACGTATTAGCATAAGCTAGCTATGCTCTCTGGGCCCGAGGCCTGTATAAGCCATCCCCATATTCAAAGATCCTGGAAAGCTATTGCACATTGCAGTAAAAATGTTGCCTCACCCAAAATATTAATTCGGTGTCGCATCTATTTTCGTAGGCAATGGGATTCGCTACCTTTTGAAATTACAAGTTGTATTCTTGTATTTCAATGGCAGGGGCTCCCCTATCCGCCTTCATGTTGGCAAAGGGTGCGTGTGTAATGATTGGGTGTGTTTTCGACCGTAGATATCTAAAAGTGGAGCCGCAATATAATCTACACGCGCGGGGAATTATGGGATACTGGGTGTCTTCTTTTTTCTTTACACGACTTTGAGCCTGCAAGTTTGGACAGAATGGACCTATCATCATATCCATGGTTTTCCACAATTTGTGAGAGATTTTTTGTTACTGTATTGAAAGTTAAAATAGTGCTAATTTGCTGAGAAATTGGTTTACTAGTCCTAGGGGAGTAGCCAAAGCGCATGCGCGTTTTATTTCCTACGCTCCCTACCCCCTCGAGCCACCAGGGGTTAGTTGTTGGAGCGCAATGGCGGTGCACCGGGGACCTTCTTCGAAATGGCTCTTTTCCCGGGAGCAACTAGAAACAACGCCGTCCCGCCGCAGTGGAGTCGAATCTGATAGGGAACTTTCTTACCGACAGCAAGCCGCCAACCTAATTCAGGATATGGGCCAGAGACTCAACGTGTATCCTTTCTGAAAATGAGGCTTTCAGCCCGCTATGTGGCAGCTAGGCTAACTAGCTACCCAAAATGGTTGTGCCGTTTGTTAGCTTGGTACCTAGTAGCCAGCTACCTTTCTTTGCAAGTAACTGAAACACAGCTAAAGGTGTCCATTTAAAATACAAGTTGAATGTTTTACTTCGACTAACGTTATGTCTTGGTTGGATTACAAAATAGGATACCAAACGCAGTAACCCTAACCGTTGAGGTTGTTACGCTAGCTAGTTCTTCAGCTAACTAGATAGCTAACGCACCATGCTAACCTCGTTCTGTTATGTGATCAGCTAACTGTAGCTGTTATTTTGGCCTGCTAGACGTTCGCCTTAGCAGCTCTGTTATCGTCTACTCCGCCGGCTGGATGTACGAGTAACTATTAGTTAATCATTTTTATGAACATATATAATATGGTTTGTTATGTCACGAGGTAGTTAGTTGTGACATCTTGGTCAGCTGCGTCTCATTATTGGAGTAACGTTAGTGAACCTGAGCTAACTAGCTGAGATGGGAACAAAGCTAGGTGGATTGTCACCCAACTACCGGTAAATGACATCAGCCAGCTATGATGTTAGAATAGTTTATGCATTGATTGCAGTATTCCTGTTGTTTCCGCATATCACTTGGAATTCCTTAACCCTTGTATTCAGCTCTCAACTCATCATCAACACTGCAATCGTTTACATGCATAGATTTTATATGATTCACTCTTTCACTAAGTTTCATAGGAATGTAAGTAATCACCATCTCAATTGTAACATAGATTTTTTTTTGTGTTTTCATTCTCTAACTCTCAATCTAGCCTCTTCCTATATCTCGTTGTGCTGTCTTGCCAACCCCTATAGTCATTGTGCTTGGTGTGACAATGACTTGCAACACAAACAGATCTGGGACAAGGCTAACTTCTATCTACAAGGGAGATCTGAGGGGTGTTCTTGTAGTCTTGGGCAGTATACCGGGTTATTTGGAAATAGCCAGTTCAGTGCTCTCTATTTAATAGAAGTTTTTCTATACGTTTTAATATTTGTAGCTACTTTTTAAGTAAATACCTGCAGTCAACTTGTACATTTGAGTGATTTAGCAGATGCTCTTATCCAGAGCGACTTACAGTAGTAGTAAGCGCATACGTTTTCGTACTGGTCCCCTGTGAGAATCGAATCCACAACCCTGGCGTTGCAAGCCCCATGTTTTACCAGCTGAGCCACACTGGACTACCTACACTAGTTCCCTACCATAGTTCGCCCAGAACAGTTGAGCCAGTCACATGTTTGTAAATAGCAAAAGTGGGAGCAGGTGAATCCAACTGTGTATAGACAGAGGTCGTGTTTTATATTGAAAGTCAAGTGTGTTTTGCCTCAATGGAGTGATCGGGGATGTGCAACTATAGTTTTTCTTCACAGAAAATACAACACATTCGGCAGAAAATAAGCATAATTTTCATCTGATGACGACAGAATTGCAATGCTATTTGGCTGGCAGCCACACAAGTAGGCTAATGAGCTTACAATTTTAAAAAGCAATGTATTTTTTTTGCGAAAACGATGCATGGCCATCATATTTCTGTTTATCATAGAAAGAATGTAGCCAGTTAATCTGGCGTTTTACCAGAGAGAAGTAGGCTGGCTACTAAAGTAACTACACATCAGTCAGAGCGCTGTCTGCTGATAATGTGTGAATTCTCATCAATCAAATCACATTTTATTGGTCACATGTTAAGCAGATGTTATTGCAGGTGTAGGGAAATACTTGTGTTCCTAGCTCCAACAGTGCAGTAGTATCTAACAATTCACAACAATACACACATGTAAAATTATGGAATTAAGAAATATATAGGACGAGCAATGTCGTAGTGGCATTTGAGGTGTCAAAGCCTTTGGATGAGTTATCTGTACAGCTGCCACTGCAGCTTGATCGGAGGGCCTGTGGTCCGGACCTCTGGCAGTCTCTATGGGGGTGCCACAGGGTTAAATTCTCGGGCCGACTCTCTTCTCTGTATACATCAATGATGTCGCTCTTGCTGCTGGGGATTTTATGATCCACCTCTACGCAGACGACACCATTCTGTATACTTCTGGCCCTTCTTTGGACACTGTGTTAACTAACCTCCAGACAAGCTTCAATGCCATACAACTCTCCTTCCGTGGCCTCCAACTGCTCTTTAAATGCAAGTAAAACTAAATGCATGCTCTTCAACCGATCACTGCCTGCACCTGCCCGCCAGTCCAGCATCACTACTCTGGACAGTTCTGACTTAGAATATGTGGACAACTACAAATACTTAGGTGTCTGGTTAGACTGTAAACTCTCCTTCCAGACTCGCATTAAGCATCTCCAATCCAAAATGTTATCTAGAATTGGCTTCCTATTTCGCAACAAAGCATCCTTCACTCATGCTGCTAAACACCCTCGTAAAACTGACCATCCTACCGATCTTCGACTTCGGCGATGTCATTTATAAAATAGCCCCCAAGACTGCATCCAATTTGTTGAGTAGAGTTTATCACAGTGCCATCTGTTTTGTCACCAAAGCCCCATATACTACCCACCACTGTGACCTGTATGCTCTTGTTGGCTGGCCCTCGCTTCATACTCGTCGCCAAACCCACTGGCTCCAGGTCGTCTACAAGTCGCTGTTAGGTAAAGGCCAGCCTTATCTCAGCTCACTGGTCACCATAGCAGCACCCACCCGTAGCACGCGCTCCAGCAGGTATATCTCACTGGTCACCCCCAAAGCCAATTCCTCCTTTGGCCGCCTTTCCTTCCAGTTCTCTGCCGCCTATGACTGGAACGAACTGCAAAAATCACTGAAGCTGGAGACTCATATCTCCCTCACTAGCTTTAAGCACCAGCTGTCAGAGCAGCTCACAGATCACTGCACCTGTACATAGCCCATCTGTAAATAGCCCATCCAACTACCTCATCCCCATTCTGTGTTTATTTATTTCTTGCTCCTTTGCACCCCAGTATCTCTACTTGCACATTTATCTTCTGCACATCTACCATTCCAGTGTTTAATTGCTATATTGTAATTACTTCGCCACCATGGTCTATTCTTTGCCTTACCTCCCTTATCTTACCTCATTTGCACACACATTGTATATAGACTTTTTCTACTGTATTATTGACTGTATGTTTGTTTATTCCATGTGTAACTCTGTTGTTGTATGTGTCGAACTGCTGTGCTTTATCTTGGCCAGGTCGCAGTTGTAAATGAGAACTTGTTCTCAACTAGCCTACCTGGTTAAATAAAGGTGAAATAAAAAAACAAATCCTTGCGTTTTTCCTCTCCATTCTGGGCCCGTCTGCTTCTCCCCTATCTTCTCAGAGCAAGCAGGCCCGTTGGCCTAGCGACTCCAGACTCCACACATACATAGCGTGGACACATGCTGCTCCACAACCAGTATTGTTCATTTGCACAATGTCTCTAATTCACATTCCCTTGTAAATGTACAAACTTACCAAAAATGACTTTTTATACCTTTTATTTAACTAGGCAAGTCAGTTAAGAACAAATTCTTATTTTCAATGATGGCCTAGGAACAGTGGGTTAACTGCCTTGTTCAGGGGCAGAACGACAGATTTTTACCTTGTCAGCTCGGGGATTCGATCTTCCAACCTTTCGGTTATAGTCCAACGCTCTAACCGCAACCTTTTGGTTACTAGTCCAACACTCTAATCACTAGGCTACCTGCCGCCCCGCTGTAGCTCCTTCCTGTATATGTCTAACTTTATGAGCTGGACTGCCTGTTTTTGAAGAAAACATTTTTTTTGTGCTCGATAGCATATTTAGCTAGGAGCCTCACTATTACTTGTGCTCATTATGTTAGCATTCTGGTAATAGACTTCCAATAGGCATTTTCACCCCGTTTTTTGGCGCGCCCTTGTGCACTAAGCCTGTAATAGCGTAAATCCTGGGATGAGTGAAGGACGGTATGACGATATGACAACCTGGATACCGCCCAACCTTAATGTCTTTATTTCTACAGATCATCTCCCAAACAACCTTGTTCCTGGCTGCGAAGGTGGAGGAACAACCTAGGAAGCTTGAACATGTCATCAAAGTGGCCCACGCCTGCGTCAACCCCCAGGATGCCCCACTAGACACCAAGAGCAATGTAAGTGAGGCCTCTGTAGCTGGGTGTTGTGATGTGGATCTCTTGTCATGGTGATATTGAGAGAGAGACACATTACAAATATGAAATCTGTTGAACTTTAGGCATACCATCAGCAAGCTCAGGAGCTGGTGATACTAGAAACGATAGTACTGCAGACGCTAGGTAAGGATCTGTCTATAGATGGATGATACATGGAAACTTCATGGGGCCGCATCCCAAAGGGCACCCTATGCTTTACACACAGTAACATGCTTTTATTGTACAAGGGCACTACCCCAGTGGGCACTGGTCTAAAATAGTGCACTACCTCAGTGGGCCCTGGTCTAAAGTAGTGCACTACCCCAGTGGGCCCTGGTCTAAAGTAGTGCACTACCCCAGTGGGCCCTGGTCTAAAATAGTGCACTACCCGAGTGGGTCCTGGTCTAAAGTAGTGCACTACCCCAGTGGGTCCTGGTCTAAAGTAGTGCACTACCCCAGTGGGCCCTGGTCTAAAGTAGTGCACTACCCCAGTGGGCCCTGGTCTAAAATAGTGCACTACCCCAGTGGGCTCTGGTCTAAAATAGTGCACTACCCCAGTGGGCCCTGGTCTAAAATAGTGCACTACCCCAGTGGGCCCTGGTCTAAAGTAGTGCACTACCCCAGTGGGCCCTGGTCTAAAATAGTGCACTACCCGAGTGGGTCCTGGTCTAAAGTAGTGCACTACCCCAGTGGGTCCTGGTCTAAAGTAGTGCACTACCCCAGTGGGCTCTGGTCTAAAGTAGTGCACTACCCCAGTGGGCTCTGGTCTAAAGTAGTGCACTACCCCAGTGGGCTCTGGTCTAAAGTAGTGCACTACCCCAGTGGGCTCTGGTCTAAAGTAGTGCACTACCCCAGTGGGCCCTGGTCTAAAATAGTGCACTACCCCAGTGGGCCCTGGTCTAAAATAGTGCACTACCCCAGTGGGCCCTGGTCTAAAATAGTGCACTACCCGAGTGGGTCCTGGTCTAAAGTAGTGCACTACCCCAGTGGGTCCTGGTCTAAAGTAGTGCACTACCCCAGTGGGCCCTGGTCTAAAGTAGTGCACTACCCCAGTGGGCCCTGGTCTAAAGTAGTGCACTACCCCAGTGGGCCCTGGTCTAAAATAGTGCACTACCCCAGTGGGCTCTGGTCTAAAATAGTGCACTACCCCAGTGGGCCCTGGTCTAAAATAGTGCACTACCCCAGTGGGCCCTGGTCTAAAGTAGTGCACTATAAAGGGAATGGGGTGCCATTTGGGACGTAGTCGTGGTACTTTTTGGTTCATTTGCATCTGGATGGCCAGTGGGCTTTGGAATGTCTAATCATGTTCCATTACATTGTTTTCAGGTTTTGAAATAACAATTGAACATCCTCACACTGATGTTGTGAGATGTTCCCAGCTAGTGCGAGGTACAGCCTTCTTCCTGTGTCTTTCCATCTTATCACCTTCTCTCATCTTTGACACACACACCCCAACACAGACACTTATACTTTTATTAAACCTCTGCTGTATGTAGTAACCAGTTCTAATAATGTTTTCATTTTATTTCATTCCAGTGCTTGTCTGAGACTCCGAGCTAACCTTTGACCCCTCTCTTCCTTCTATTACAGCAAGCAAGGATTTGGCACAGACTTCCTATTTCATGGCTACCAACAGGTTGTTATCCTGACCCCGCCCCCCACTATGTTGCACTGTGATGGCACACTATAGCTTCCTGTACTGGCAGGTCCCCCTTCCTGTGTCCAACGCCCTCTTTGCGCCAGGCAGGTTTCTGGGAAACCCCTAGGGGCGGTACCAGCCAGCCAGGCTGCAGCAGTGCGGTGTATTGTACAAGGGCTCAGTGTTGGCACATAGGGGTTGAATGCACAATGTGAACGTGTTGGTGGTGCTGTAGACTGTCCTCACTGACCGTTTGGTTGCTACAGAGTGCATATGTCTCCTCCTTCCTAAAACACAATTGGTAGCCTGAATATAGCTTGCCACTAAAGATCAGTGAAAAGATGTAAACTATAGCATCTGTCCCGGTAAGTATTAATAACGTTTTTTTTTTCTTGATTTATGTTTGACAAATAGAAGCTAATATACACTGCTCAAAAAAATAAAGGGAACACTAAAATAACACATCCTAGATCTGAATGAATGAAATATTCTTATTAAATACTTTTTTCTTTACATAGTTGAATGTGCTGACAACAAAATCACACAAAAATTATCAATGGAAATCAAATTTATCAACCCATGGCGGTCTGGATTTGGAGTCACACTCAAAATTAAAGTGGAAAACCACACTACAGGCTGATCCAACTTTGATGTAATGTCCTTAAAACAAGTCAAAATGAGGCTCAGTAGTGTGTGTGGCCTCCACGTGCCTGTATGACCTCCCTACAATGCCTGGGCATGCTCCTGATGAGGTGGCGGATGGTCTCCTGAGGGATCTCCTCCCAGACCTTGACTAAAGCATCCGCCAACTCCTGGACAGTCTGTGGTGCAACGTGGCGTTGGTGGATGGAGCGAGACATGATGTCCCAGATGTGCTCAATTGGATTCAGGTCTGGGGAACGGGTGGGCCAGTCCA
The DNA here is from genome assembly GCF_016432855.1 of Salvelinus namaycush. Taxonomy (NCBI): domain Eukaryota; kingdom Metazoa; phylum Chordata; class Actinopteri; order Salmoniformes; family Salmonidae; genus Salvelinus; species Salvelinus namaycush. The sequence goes on from NW_024057903.1 coordinate 46,309, forward strand.
TAGCATCAATGCCTTCCTCTTGCAGGAACTGCTGACACACTCCAGCCACATGAGGTCTAGCATTGTCTTGCATTAGGAGGAACCCAGGGCCAACCGCACCAGCATATGGTCTCACAAGGGGTCTGAGGATCTCATCTCGGTACCTAATGGCAGTCAGGCTACCTCTGGCGAGCACATGGAGGGCTGTGCGGCCCCCCAAAGAAATGCCACCCCACACCATGACTGACCCACCGCCAAACCGGTCATGCTGGAGGATGTTGCAGGCAGCAGAACGTTCTCCACGGCATCTCCAGACTCTGTCACGTCTGTCACGTGTGCTCATGTGCTCAGTGTGAACCTGCTTTCATCTGTGAAGAGCACAGGGCGCCAGTGGCGAATTTGCCAATCTTGGTGTTCTCTGGCAAATGCCAAACGTCCTGCACGGTGTTGGGCTGTAAGCACAACCCCCACCTGTGGACGTCGGGCCCTCATACCACCCTCATGGAGTCTGTTTCTGACCGTTTGAGCAGACACATGCACATTTGTGGCCTGCTGGAGGTCATTTGCAGGGCTCTAGCAGTGCTCCTCCTTGCACAAAGGCGGAGGTAGCGGTCCTGCTGCTGGGTTGTTGCCCTCCTACGGCCTCCTCCACGTCTCCTGATGTACTGGCCTGTCTCCTGGTAGCGCCTCCATGCTCTGGACACTACGCTGACAGACACAGCAAACCTTCTTGCCACAGCTCGCATTGATGTGCCATCCTGGATGAGCTGCACTACCTGAGCCACTTGTGTGGGTTGTAGACTCCGTCTCATGCTACCACTAGAGTGAAAGCACCGCCAGCATTCAAAAGTGACCAAAACATCAGCCAGGAAGCATAGGAACTGAGAAGTGGTCTTTGGTCACCACCTGCAGAACCACTCCTTTATTGGGGGTGTCTTGCTAATTGCCTATAATTTCCACCTGTTGTCTATTCCATTTGCACAACAGCATGTGAAATTTATTGTCAATCAGTGTTGCTTCCTAAGTGGACAGTTTGATTTCACAGAAGTGTGATTGACTTGGAGTTACATTGTGTTGTTTAAGTGTTCCCTTTATTTTTTTGAGCAGTGTATATAAGGGTAACAAGCAAATTCTTAGTAATAATTGACACACCTAATACTCCAGTAGTAAAATGATCATCCATAATTCTCTCTAATATATGAATGACTTGTATGCTATAGGTATCCTCTTCTTTACCTTAGTAGAATCTAAACATTACAGTTCATTATAGATTCATTATTTTCCTACTTTTTATTTTAGTAACTGTTACTTGCCCTGACTTAGATTAATAATGTTGCTATCCTATCAACAGCAATATACAATGTCTGGACAGAGGGCAACAAATGTTTTTTTTTTACAAAGTCAAAAGGATACTTCCATAATTAATGTATTGCCCAGATTTTTGCAATGCAAGACTATTGAACTATTTTGAAAAAGGACATTTAAAAAGAAAGTTGGCAAAGGTATGAGAGAGATGGCATAACTTGACAGGCTGGACTGGAACAAAGCCGGTGGATGGTGGACATCAATTATCTTTAGGAAACAAGCTTGATCCCAATAAAAATGCTCAGTACTCTCAAAGAACACGTTTACCATCTAGGGTTGTCCTCAATGTGTCAGTTTTCTACGGTAAGATTCTGTATGAAATGGTAAGAGAAACAGCCACGATCATCCATCATAGAAAACCACCGGGGTACGTGCCTCTGCCACTCACTCTCAACAGTCTGGAATATGAAGGCAGTATTATACTATGTACTGTATGCATGCAGATCAGTTGTACTCTGAGCTTTATTAGACCAGAGACATGGCTCTAGTCTAGAGACACCATAGAGAAGAGGTTCAAACCTCTCCTTGGGGACGCCCAGCCCTTCAAAACTAGCACACCTGATTCAACTTGACGATTAGTTGACAAGTCCTTGATTAGGTGAATCCACTTGTCAACTAGTCATCAAGTCCTTGATTAGGTGAATCCACTTGACGACTAGTCGTCAAGTCCTTGATTAGGTGAATCCGTGCGCTAGTTCAGGGCTGCAACAAAATTGTGCAAGGTCTGTGAGTTCCCGGGGAAAGGTTTGAAAACCACTTCCATAGGGTCTTCAGCCATGTCCCAGGGCTAGTGCTAATGTCCTGTATTCCAACCCTAGAACTGTAGCTAACGGGCGTCTCCTCTGTGGTCTTCCCTCCGACAGCCTCCACCTCACCACGTTCTGCCTGCAGCACAAGCCCACAGTCATCGCCTGCGTCTGTATCCACCTGGCCTGTAAATGGTCCAACTGGGAGATCCCGGTCTCCACTGACGGGAAACACTGGTGGGAGTATCTGGACCGCACCGTCACGCTCACACTGCTGGACGGTCAGAAACATTTTACTCTTCTTATTTTAGGGACCGTGGAATTCCACCCTCGTAGGGGGATATAAGCCAGGAAGGTTGAAATTGGGAACACTTGATTGAAGGTGTTGAACCCAAGACCTTCGGGGTTCTATAGTGGAATTCCACCCTCTGTTTAGTATTTCTTGTTTACTCAGACTGCACAGAAACGCAGGGGGATATAATGTGATGAAGGCGGATGCAGGGATTGAACCTTCAGGGTTCTAATAGTTGTCTTTGTGTCTGACGTAGAGCCGACCCGTCACTTCCTTCAGGGTTCTAATAGTTGTCTTTGTGTCTGACGTAGAGCCGACCCGTCACTTCCTTCAGGGTTCTAATAGTTGTCTTTGTGTCTGACGTAGAGCCGACCCGTCACTTCCTTCAGGGTTCTAATAGTTGTCTTTGTGTCTGACGTAGAGCCGACCCGTCACTTCCTTCAGGGTTCTAATAGTTGTCTTTGTGTCTGACGTAGAGCCGACCCGTCACTTCCTTCAGGGTTCTAATAGTTGTCTTTGTGTCTGACGTAGAGCCGACCCGTCACTTCCTTCAGGGTTCTAATAGTTGTCTTTGTGTCTGACGTAGAGCCGACCCGTCACTTCCTTCAGGGTTCTAATAGTTGTCTTTGTGTCTGACGTAGAGCCGACCCGTCACTTCCTTCAGGGTTCTAATAGTTGTCTTTGTGTCTGACGTAGAGCCGACCCGTCACTTCCTTCAGGGTTCTAATAGTTGTCTTTGTGTCTGACGTAGAGCCGACCCGTCACTTCCTTCAGGGTTCTAATAGTTGTCTTTGTGTCTGACGTAGAGCTGACCAATGAATTCCTGCAGATTCTGGAGAAGACGCCCAGCAGGCTGAAAAGGATACGTAACTGGAGGGTAGGTTCTGCTCTCACAACTGGTGTAAGTGTTCCAGCATTTAGCCCTAGTAGCTACTACTTCACTGTTTCATCAGATTGGTTTTCTGAATATTGACTGACATTTGGGGTGGAATTGTTTGGTGTTGCCCTTTTTTAACTGAATTTCACCACATCGCTTTTCCAGGCCACGCAAGCTGCCAAGAAGCCCAAGATGGACAGCCAAACGGGCGACACCTCCTTCCAAGGGACCTCCTCATTGGACGGCATCACCGGTGTGGCCGGCAGCAACTCATTCTTCTCTTCGTCTCTGTCAGACTCTGGGGAGATGGCTTCGCTAGATGACATGTCTATCCCGTTCCCTCCCTACCAGGCCCTGGCTGGGGACCACGCTGAGCTGCTGGGGCTGGACCAGGGCCTTGCCTTTCTTCCTCAAGCCATCCCTTCAAAGTACCCATCAGGCAAACACGAACACAAAACGGCCAGTGCAGGCAAACATCCACAGGCCCTGCCCAATAACCCCTCGCCCTTCACCCGCCCCCCACAGAAACTCTCCCTGGATAAGTACAGAGAGAAACAGGCAGCAGACCTGCAGAACGGTGTTCGAGAGGAGCAGAGCGGTGTGGACATGTACCAGTCCCCCGCCCTCCCTCACCACCAGTCCCATAAAAGACGCTCCCAGCCTGGGCAGGGTGTCCCCCAGCATGGGGACAGCAGGAGGGACAAGGCCAGCTCTAAAAAGACACGAGGTCTCCCACCACAGGCCTCGGCGGTTGAGAACGGCGTTGCGGCCAGCAACGAGGAGCTAAAGATGAGAATCAAAGTATCAGCTGAGAGGGACCAGGGCGGCCATGTTGGTGTCCCACAGGGCAAAGAGAAGTACAAAGACCACTCTGGCCCCAGCAGACACCCCAAGCACGGCCACTCGCACCCCTATTCCCTCAGCGGGAACGGGCGAGGGGCCATCGACCCCGCCCTGGCACTCAGAGTCCTCGGGGGCCATGGTAGCGACCTGGGGGGCTCCAGTTCCTCCTCCAGGAAACGGGCCAACCCTGACGTCAGTAGTCACAACAACCACCACCACTCTGCTAAGAGCAGCAGGAGTTCCAAAGGTGCCGGAGGCTCCTCCCACTACTCTTCAGACGGTGGTGGCGGCCCGAGGACTTTGGAGAGACACCACGGTGGCCCGGAGGGGTCAAATGGAGTGCTGGGGTCTAACGGCCAACACACCGACTACAAAGACACTTTTGACATGCTGGACTCTCTGTTAAGTGCCCAGGGAATGAACCTGTAAATTCAGACAGAGTTAGTTGCTTAGCCTGGGTGCAGGCGGTTTGGCTCTCTTGCCAACTCTGTCCAAACATGTTTGGCTTGACATTTGAGTTGGCAAGACTGGACAAACAGATCTGGATAGTAGGCTAGGCAGGAGTTGTTGGATAGAGAGAAAATAATTCTGAAAAAAGGTTTTTATGATTTAAAAACAAGTAAAAAATGATTTTATAACTTTGAAGTTATGTGAAAGTAACTTCATCACCCAGTCAGTCAGTCCTGTCCACACACGGTAATAATTACTGATGCTTTAAGGATCTTCAGAAATGTCCACAACATGATATATACACAGTGCTGTAATGCTACTTGTCTGCTTGCTAAAAACCCTGGGAGCCACGTTCACTGGTTCTGTGATTGACAAAATTCCAGATTTTAATTCTGTTCTTTTAAGGAGAGAAAGAGAAGTCTGTCTTTTTATTTGTTATTAATGATGTGCATGTTTCAATCACATAAGGAAAGATAGCAGCCTGGTGGCGGTTCAGTGTCCACGTAAATGCGTGTACGTTTTTGTACGTTAAGAAACAAACTTATTCCTTGAAATACTCAGGTCTTGAAACTTTTTTGATATAAAGAAAGAAATAAATCTTCCTCTTGGCATAATACCTGTATCTGTAGAGATGTATAATTTCTGTCATTTTGTTGGTTGAAGGCTGCAGAAGTACAGCATCTATCTTACCGTAGAGGCTGTTTCAGTGTGCTTGTCTTCTAATGGGAGGACACACATTGTATATGATGGCAATCCAACTCATCACACATGGCTAGTCAGAGGACATACAAAGGCCCTTTCCCAGATCAACACCCTATGGTTGTGTCCAAAATGGCACCCTATTCCCTATGTAGGGCACTCCTTTTTGACCAGGGCCTGCAAAGTTCCCAGCTGGGAAAAACACTGGGTTCTGGTCAAAAGTAGTGTACTACATAGGGAATAGTGTGCCTTTTTGAGAGAGACACCCTTATGCGCTTGTGGGATCTCAAGTGCTTAGGGTCTAGGGGTCGATTGGGGACTGGGCCATATGCTGTCTACTGTCCAACTAAGTGGATGCCAAAGGCTGTGCCTCTAAAACATACAGCAGATTATTCTAGAGCTATAAAAGAAGTTTACGTTATATCTGCTGTGAAGTGCATTTAAAAAGATCTCGGCATATTTACAAAAAGCCTTGTGATTGTAACAAGTCGTCAACAAGTCGCTATTCTTCAATATTGATAAATGTCTAATTAACCAACCGCCATCCTATGAAAATATCTCTAGAGGTGATTGTATATAGGACTGCAGTTCTGAGTTATAACTAGCTAGTCGGTTGACTTGTTACACCCTCAGACCACACATTCTATTCTGCCATAACAGTGTATTAGGAGGTCCTAAAGCGGACACTATTGAAGAAATCCTTAATGTGTGTACTGGGAACCCAAATAAACGTGTAAAACTCGTTTTTACACACAAACACATCATGGTCTTGTGTATTTTATAATGGTTATTTGTGCTACCTCATACATCCACTGGGTGGTGCTGTTCAATCATTGATTAGTTGTCATCCCTTGGTCTGGCAAAAAGACCATGGAGCAGTTATGATTGCGTTTACACCGGCAGCCCAATTCAAATATTTTGGTGCTAATTTGGTCTTTTGACCAATCAGATCTTTTGAAAGATTAAAATATAACGGGGTATCCCGAGTGGCGCAGCGGTCTAAGGCACAGCATCTCACTACAGTCCCTGGTTCGAATCCAGGCTGTTTCACATCCGGCCGTGATTGGGCGGCGCACAATTGGCCCAGCATCGTCCGGGGTAGGCCGTCATTGTAGATAAGAATTTGTTCTTAACTGACTTGCCTAGTTAAATAAAAAATACAATAATAATATTGACCAGAACAAACCAGTCGAACTTTGCCTATTCCTTTCGACCGCATATATCAGGAAGTCTCCCCCGTCTGAAAACTAAGGGACTTGCTAATATGGATTCCATAGTTGGAATGTATTGTTGTAGAGTTATGTCAAGAGAGAAGGGTCTTGGCGTGCCGCTACCAACACTTAACGGAACTAGCCGCTAGCTAGCCTATTATTAGCTGTAGCTGTGTGCAAAAGTGAACAATTTATTTCAATCTCTGTAGCCAGGTTTCCATGATCCAATCTTTTATTATGCGACTAAAGTAATGTGTCTGATCAAACATGTAATGACAGATCTAATGCAGACGGAACATTTGTCGGTAAACAAAATACCCTAGACAAGGTGGGATCTATTTGTGTCGGTATTAGAAATGTAGGTGGAAACGATTTTATGCGCAAATATTGGTATAGTAACTATCATATCGAAGTATGAAGTACTTCTCATCGGAAAGCATGCAGTCAGGCTACAGATGAAATAGATGATGAAATTCACAGTGGTGAAAGAGCAAGGTGATGAGCTTGATGCCCCTTTCCAATAAATATCGAGGTTCTTTATTCTGGTGACATGATGATAGAATAATCTCTCTCTGTTGTCCATAATAATCTGATCATGTAGGTAGTGTATCTGTGAGCGGTTGACTGGAGCGCACATGCCATTACCAGAGTTGGTACACCCGCTATATAACGCAACATTTTCTTTGTGAGAAATCATCAGTATTGTTGAAAATGTGTTGGACATCAATTTAACTTGTATTTTTTATTCGGTACATGCGAATATAACAGCAAAACGTAATTTTATGTGCACTTCGTCCATCACGCACAGACTTTTATAGGCGACAAGTCAATTTGACGGAAACCTCACTGGTTGGGAAATGCGCATATTGTTTATATGCCGTTTTTTTAACATTCGCATGAAAATCTCTCGCCAATCGAAAGAAAAGTGTCAATTTGGGCCAAAATCTATCTGGGGGTCCAAGCCCGGTTTTGCCACCCGGTAGCGCCGGCACTGACCGTCTGATTAATGGCCGTTGTCACTGTATTGTGCTCATGGATGTATTACGGAAGTAACATCCTGGTCTTATTTGGATCATCCAGGTGCTTCATTCTGCCAGCTCAGTACAGACTCAGCAGAACTAGCAGGTGTAGGTAGTTACATAGGGGATTAATATCATCATACAATATGTCCCTCAGTCAGAAATAAATTCATGGTTCACTTCTCCACAAAGTCCCCAGCTGGCAAAAACAATCATATGTTCTGGGGACAATGCAGTCTTGCCTTGCTCACAGAGTGCAAAACTCAAGCAAATATTTATTTGGTGAAACTTTGCAAAAGTGTCCCCAAATATAACTGTCCCCAAAGCTCCAGCTGTCCCTTTAAAAACCGGTTGAAACCAGTCAATTTGAGGTTTCCTCCCTTGTCATCAATAATTCACCATCTTTGACATTTCAACTAATTATGGCCCATAGTGTGACCTATTTGAGCTGGGCTGTGTCTAGGCCAGGGCAGAGTTAGAGAGAGGACAGAGAGCAAAGTACACTAATTTTAGTGTTGATATTTAGGTTAACAAATACTATGGCAGTGAATGTAGAGTACACTGTCGTAGAGAATATTCAATCAACAGTTGTACATGTGTTACATGTACGTTCAAGAATGCCTCTATGACTGCATCCAGTGTCTTCAACAGTGCAAACAAACAGTGTCTTGTCTTGTGTGTGAGCAGATAAACAGGAACCACTCAGGCTCACAATCACAGCCCTCTGAGAACACGGGTGGCTGATCACTGGGTGAGTTGCGTGCGGTTCACAGCCTGGCTTGGTGAGTGTCTTGTTTGAAATTCCATCCATCACCTCACCTCGTAATGTCTAACGAAGCAGAGGTCTCTTCACCTCCTCCCTCCACCAGAAGTCTCCTCACCCCCTCCCTCCACCAGAGGTCTCCTCACCCCCTCCCTCCACCAGAGGTCTCTTCACCTCCTCCAGAAGTCTCTTCACCTCCTCCAGAAGTCTCTTCACCTCCTCCAGAAGTCTCTTCACCTCCTCCCTCCACCAGAAGTCTCCTCACCTCCTCCCTCCACCAGAAGTCTCCTCACCCCCTCCCTCCACCAGAAGTCTCCTCACCTCCACCAGAAGTCTCCTCACCTCCTCCCTCCACCAGAAGTCTCCTCACCTCCTCCCTCCACCAGAAGTCTCCTCACCTCCACCAGAAGTCTCCTCACCTCCTCCCTCCACCAGAAGTCTCTTCACCTCCTCCCTCCACCAGAAGTCTCCTCACCTCCTCCATCTACCAGAAGTCTCCTCACCTCCTCCATCTACCAGAAGTCTCTTCACCTCCTCCCTCCACCAGAAGTCTCCTCACCTCCTCCCTCCACCAGAAGTCTCCTCACCTCCTCCATCTACCAGAAGTCTCCTCACCTCCTCCCTCCACCAGAAGTCTCTTCACCTCCTCCCTCCACCAGAAGTCTCCTCACCTCCACCAGAAGTCTCTTCACCTCCTCCCTCCACCAGAAGTCTCCTCACCTCCTCCCTCCACCAGAAGTCTCTTCACCTCCTCCCTCCACCAGAAGTCTCCTCACCTCCACCAGAAGTCTCCTCACCTCCTCCATCTACCAGAAGTCTCCTCACCTCCACCAGAAGTATCTTCACCTCCTCCCTCCACCAGAAGTCTCCTCACCCCCTCCCTCCACCAGAAGTCTCTTCACCTCCTCCCTCCACCAGAAGTCTCTTCACCTCCTCCCTCCACCAGAAGTCTCCTCACCTCCTCCCTCCACCAGAAGTCTCCTCACCTCCTCCCTCCACCAGAAGTCTCCTCACCTCCTCCCTCCACCAGAAGTCTCACCTCCTCCCTCCACCAGAAGTCTCCTCACCTCCTCCCTCCACCAGAAGTCTCTTCACCTCCTCCCTCCACCAGAAGTCTCCTCACCTCCTCCATCTACCAGAAGTCTCCTCACCTCCTCCATCTACCAGAAGTCTCCTCACCTCCTCCCTCCACCAGAAGTCTCCTCACCTCCTCCCTCCACCTGAAGTCTCTTCACCTCCTCCCTCCACCAGAAGTCTCCTCACCTCCTCCCTCCACCAGAAGTCTCCTCACCTCCACCAGAAGTCTCCTCACCTCCTCCCTCCACCAGAAGTCTCTTCACCTCCTCCCTCCACCAGAAGTCTCCTCACCTCCTCCCTCCACCAGAAGTCTCTTCACCTCCTCCCTCCACCAGAAGTCTCCTCACCTCCTCCCTCCACCAGAAGTCTCTTCACCAGAAGTGTAATTAGTCTGCTGCTGGTGAGGTGTTGTTCAGCGCCAAGCTCAGCTCAGCTCAGCTCATCCTATTTAGATTCTCTAAAGAGCTAAACTAACAGTTCCTCTGGCTCAGGAGAGCTTTCATTAGAGACACAGTAATAACCCTTATGTCAGGAACAAAGGGCACTTCAGAGACAGAGAGAATAGTAGGTTTTGATAAAGGTCTTCAAAACTTGAATTTATATTTCTTCTGCCCATGGGATCTTCCTGAATTTCACAGTGTCGACTGTAAGGGTTTCTACAGTACATGGAGGAAGTCCTTACCTTAGACCAGGGTTACTATGGAGGTGGTCCTTACCTTAAATCAGGGTTACTATTGAGGTAGTCCTTACCTTGGACCAGGGTTACTATGGAGGTAGTCCTTACCTTGAACCAGGGTTACTATGGAGGTAGTCCTTACCTTGAACCAGGGTTACTATGGAGGTAGTCCTTACCTTGAACCAGGGTTACTATGGAGGTAGTCCTTACCTTGGACCAGGGTTACTATGGAGGTAGTCCTTACCTTGAACCAGGGTTACTATGGAGGTAGTCCTTACCTTGAACCAGGGTTACTATGGAGGTAATCCTTACCTTGGACCAGGGTTACTATGGAGGTAGTCCTTACCTTGGACCAGGGTTACTATGGAGGTAGTCCTTACCTTGGACCAGGGTTACTATGGAGGTGGTCCTTACCTTGGACCAGGGTTACTATGGAGGTAGTCCTTACCTTGGACCAGGGTTACTATGGAGGTAGTTCTTACCTTGGACCAGGGTTACTATGGAGGTAGTCCTTACCTTGGACCAGGGTTACTATGGAGGTGGTCCTTACCTTGGACCAGGGTTACTATGGAGGTAGTCCTTACCTTGGACCAGGGTTACTATGGAGGTGGTCCTTACCTTGGACCAGGGTTACTATGGAGGTGGTCCTTACCTTGGACCAGGGTTACTATGGAGGTAGTCCTTACCTTGGACCAGGGTTACTATGGAGGTAGTCCTTACCGTGGACCAGGGTTACTATGGAAGTAGTCCTTACCTTGGACCAGGGTTACTATGGAGGTGGTCCTTACCTTGAACCAGGGTTACTATGGAGGTAGTCCTTACCTTGGACCAGGGTTACTATGGAGGTAGTCCTTACCTTGGACCAGGGTTACTATGGAGGTGGTCCTTACCTTGAACCAGGGTTACTATGGAGGTGGTCCTTACCTTGGACCAGGGTTACTATGGAGGTAGTCCTTACCTTGGACCAGGGTTACTATGGAGGTAGTCCTTACCTTGAACCAGGGTTACTATGGAGGTAGTCCTTACCTTGAACCAGGGTTACTATGGAGGTAGTCCTTACCTTGAACCAGGGTTACTATGGAGGTAGTCCTTACCTTGGACCCATTTCAAACTGAATTGATCCAGACTAGTCTGAGGAGATCAGATTAACTAGGGTTATTTCAGTGTACAGTAGTTTGTGTCTGTGTGTTGTGTAGCTGTAGTGTGAAAAGGACTGTGCTCTGTGTCTAATCTCTTCTCACAGCCACTGTGTGGATGACTGGACAGGTCTGGTCCTCATTAAATGCATGTCATTGGCTGTGTGTTCATTAGGCTGGTGACGGGCAGGGTGAAGGGGTGATTGAAGAGGTGCAGAAAGTGGTGATGGGGTGTCTGTATCCAGGGGTGACAGAGGTGTTCAGACTGCTCTCTGTCTGTCTGTCTGCAGCTCAGTAATGATATTTAGGACCTCTCTCTCTTCCCCCCCCCCCCCCCCCCCCCCCCCCCTCTCTTTCAATTCAATTTAAGGGGCTTTATTGGCATGGGAAACATGTTTACATTGCCAAAGCAAGTGAAATAGATCAAACAAAAGTGAAATAAACAAAAATGAACAGTAAACATTACAGTCACAAAAGTTCCAAAGGAATAGAGACATTCCAAATGTCATATTATGTCTCTATACAGTTTAGTAATGATGTGCAAATAGTTAAAGTACAAAAGGGAAAATAAATAAACATCAATATGGGTTGTATTACAATGGTGTTTGTTCTTCACTGGTTGCCCTTTTCTTGTGGCAACAGGTTACACATCTTGCTGCTGTGATGTCACACTGTGGTATTTCACCCAGTAGATATGGGAGTTTATCGAATTCTTTTTGGATCTGTGTAATCTGAGGGAAATATGTGTCTCTAATATGGTCATACATTGGGCAGGAGGTTAGGAAGTGCAGCTCAGTTTCCACCTCATTTTGTGGGCAGTGTGCACATACCCTGTCTTCTATTGAGAGCCAGGTCTGCCTACGGCGGCCTTTCTCAATAGCAAGGCTATGCTCACTGATTCTGTACATAGTCAAAGCTTTCCTTAAGTTTGGGTCAGTCACAGTGGTCAGGTATTCTGCCACTGTGTACTCTCTGTTTTGGGCCAAATCACATTCTAGTTGACTGTTTTTTTGTTAATTCTTTCCAATGTGTCAAAGTAATTATATTTTTGTTTTCTCATGATTTGGTTGGGTCTAATTGTGTTGATGTCCTGAGACTCTTGTGGTGTCTGTTTGTGTTTGTGAACAGAGCCCCAGGACCAGCTTGCTTAGGGGACTCTTCTCCAGGTTCATCTCTCTGTAGGTGATGGCTTTGTTATGGAAGGTTTGGGAATCACTTCCTTTTAGGTGGTTGTAGAATGTAACGTCTCTTCTCGCTCTCTCGTCACATGAGCTATAACGAACAGCATGAAGGTATGTATTGCTACAGCAATATAAATGAACCCACCATCGACTGGGAAATGTATGAATGATACTTAGCACCTTGTCCTCTCTCCCTGGATCCATTACTTTGTGAATTGATTGTGTTTTAGGTCATCATCCTCTTCTCTGCATGCAACACATCCTGGAGGTAGACTACAGAGAGCATCTTCAATAAATAGGTTTAGCCAGGGATGGTCTATCATTTAACAGGCTTTGGTTTAGCATCTGAAAGATATCCGGCTCCCTGTATGGTACTGGAAGGATGGTTACTGTATATCCCATAGATCACCTCCCTGTATGGTACTGGAAGGATGGTTACTGTATATCCCATCTAGAGATCACCTCCCTGTATGGTACTGGAAGGATGGTTACTGTATATCCCATCTAGAGATCACCTCCCTGTATGGTACTGGAAGGATGGTTACTGTATATCCCACCTAGAGATCACCTCCCTGTATGGTACTGGAAGGATGGTTACTGTATATCCCATCTAGAGATCACCTCCCTGTATGGTACTGAAAGGATGGTTACTGTATATCCCAATGATGATCATTTCTGTTGTGCTAGCAGACTGGAATATGTTCCGGGATTCATCCAATGGCATTGAGGAATACACCACCTCAGTCACTCGCTTCATCAATAAGTGCATCGATGACGTCATCCCCACACTGACTGTATGTACATATCCCAACCAGAAGCCATGGATTACAGGCAACATCCGCATTGAGCTAAAGGCTAGAACTGCCGCTTTCAAGGAGCGAGAGACTAATCTGGACGCATATAAGAAATTCCAATATGCCCTCTGACGAACCATCAAACAAGCAAAGCATCAATACAGGATTAAGATTGAATCTTACTACACTGGCTTTGACGCTCGTCGGATGTGGCAGGGCTTGAAAACTATTACGGACTACAAAGGGAAACCAAGACGTGAGCTTCCCAGTGACGCAAGCCTACCAGACAAATTAAATGCCTTTTATGTTCGCTTCGAGGCTAGCAACACTGAAGCATGCACGAGAACACCAGCTGTTCTGGATGACTGTGTGATAACGCTCTCGGTAGCCGATGTGAACAAAACCTTTAAACAGGTCAACATTCACAAAGCCGCTGGGCCAGACCGATTACCAGGACGTGTACTCAAAGCATGAGTGGACCAACTGTCAAGTGTCTTCACTGGCAATTTCAACCTATCCCTGACCGAGTCTGTAATACCTACATGTTTCAAGCAGACCACCACAGTCCCTGTGCCCAAGGAAGCGAAGGTAACCTGCCTAAATGATTACCGCCCCGTGGCACTCACGTCGGTAGCCATGAAGTGCTTTGAAAGGCTGGTCATGGCTCACATCAACAGCATCCTCCCGGACACCCTAGAACCACTCCAATTTGCATTCGGCCCAACAGATCCGCATACGACGCAATCTCAATCGCACTCCACACAGCCCTTTCTCAACTGGACAAAAGGAACACCTATGTGAGAATCCTGTTCATTGACTACAGCTCAGCGTTCAACACTATAGTGCCCACGAAGCTCATCACTAAGCTAAGGACTCTGGGACTAAACACCTCCCTCTGCAACTGGATCCTGGACTTCCTGACGGGCAGCCCCCAGGTGGTAAGAGTAGGCAACAACACGTCTGACACGCTGATCCTCAACACTGGGGCCCCTAGGGGTGTGTACTTAGTCCCCTCCTGTACTCCCTGTTCACCCAAGACTGCGTGGCCAAACACGACTCCAATACCATCATTAAGTTTGCTGATGACACAACAGTGGTAGGCCTGATCACCGACAACAATGAGATAGCCAATAGGGAGGTGGTCAGAGAACTGGCAGTGTGGTGCCAGGACAACAACCTCTCCCTCAATGTGAGCAAGACTAAGGAGCTGATCGTGGACTACAGGAAAAGGCAGGCCGAACAGGTCCCCATTAACATTGACAGGGCTGTAGTGGAGCAGGTCGAGAGTTTCAAGTTCCTTGGTGTCCACATCACACAAACTATTATGGTCCAAACACACCAAGACAGTCATGAAGAGGGCACGACAAAACCTTTTCCCCCTCAGGAGACTGATAAGATTTGGCATGGGTCCCCAGATCCTCAAAAGGTTCTACAGCTGCACCATCGAGAGCATCCTGACCGGTTGCATCACTGCCTGGTATGGCAACTGCTCGGCATCTGACCGTAAGGCGCTACAGAGGGTTGTGCGAACGGCCCAGTACATCACTGGGGCCAAGCTTCCTGCCATCCAGGACCTATATAATAGGCGGTGTCAGAGGAAAGCCCATAAAATTGTCAGAGACTCCAGTCACCCAAGTTATAGACTGTTTCCTCTGCTACCGCACGGCAAGCGATACCGGAGCGCCAAGTCTAGGACCAAAAGGCTCCTCAACAGCTTTTACCCCCAAGCCATTAGACTGCTGAACAATTCATAAAATTGCCACCGGACAATTTTCATTGAACCCCCCCTTTTGTACACTGCTGCTACTCGCTGTTTGTTTGTTATCTATGCATAGTCACGTCACCCCATCTACATGCACAGATTACCTCAACTAGCCTGTACCCCCACACACTGACTCGGTACCGGTGCCCCCTGTATATAGCCTCGTTATTGTTATTATTATTGTGTTACTTTTTATTATTACTTTTTAGTCTACTTGGTAAATATTTTCTTCTTGAACTGCACTGTTGGTTAAGGGTAAGTAAGCATTTCACGGTAAAGTCTACACTTGTTGTATTCGGCGCATGTGACAAATAAAGTTTCATTTGATTTGCTCTACATGTAATTAGCAAAGGCTATCAGACAGTTATAGCAAAGCTAACCACCCATCAGACAGACAGGATGGACATTGGACAGAGAGTTCTGCCTCTGTTAGTGTGGACTGTTCTCCTTTCTTAACACCAACTGACAGTGATATTGTTTTTCCCAGGGCCTGGCGGGAGGGCCTGGAGTTTACCCAACACAAACAGACGAAGCATCACGTGACTCTGGCTGCTCTTTAATCAACGGGCCCTCTGGGAAGAGAGAGAACGGCGTGATGCAGCCACACGTCTTCATCTGCTGCCAGGACGCTCCATACGGCTCCCTCCGTCTGGGCTTGGCGTTATTAAAGTTCTCCCCGCTCTCTTCCCCTCAATCCTCCCTCCTGGCTTGAGTGTAATAAAAGAAGCAGGGAGACAGCCGTATGAGGGGAGGGAGAGAGAGGCCCGGCTGCAGTAACCTTTGTAAAGTTGCATCCATCTACAGGTGTGGACTGAAGACAGCGGAGCGCTGGCTGCCAGCTGACAGGAAGGACATGTCAGGACGCTGCCTCCCTGTCAGATGTCCAGTACTCAAAGCGAGCCTGCCGGCTCAGTCAGACAGACAGCAGAGGGACAACAGCCATATTAAGTGGAGTCCTGGCTGGAGTCCTTCAGCAGATGTAGAGGAGGACGAGGCTCAAGGCTCCTGATAAAGCTGTTAGTGGTCTCGCATGGAATCCAAACTGAGAAGCTCAGTTGAAACAATGCTGAACCAGGAAGTTAGCATTCCAGACTAGAAGTGGTCTTAGCTGGGCTGGGGATACCTTTATATGATGTGATTGGTTGACATGAGCTCTAGTAGGGATACTGAGGTCCCATTCTCTGTGCACATCATCCTCCCTTTCTCCTTTGTCTGGTCTGAGCCAGTCAACCAGGTCTGGTGTGGATGTATTCTATCAGGAGGGTTGAGATCAAGATCTGCAAGCTCAGCTGCAAACTCCCAGAACCAACATGGCCTACTTATGTTCCCACTGTACAACGAGCTGGATGGACCACCTGAGACAGTGTTGAGCAGAGATACTCTGATGGCAGACTGATACAGACAGGAGGCTGGTGGGATACTCTGATGGCAGACTGATACAGACAGGAGGCTGGTGAGATACTCTGAAGGGCAGACTGATACAGACAGGAGGCTGGTGAGATACTCTGAAGGGCAGACTGATACAGACAGGAGGCTGGTGAGATACTCTGAAGGGCAGACTGATACAGACAGGAGGCTGGTGAGATACTCTGATGGCAGACTGATACAGACAGGAGGCTGGTGAGATACTCTGAAGGGCAGACTGATACAGACAGGAGGCTGGTGAGATACTCTGAAGGGCAGACTGATACAGACAGGAGGCTGGTGAGATACTCTGATGGCAGACTGATACAGACAGGAGGCTGGTGAGATACTCTGATGGCAGACTGATACAGACAGGAGGCTGGTGAGATACTCTGATGGCAGACTGATACAGACAGGAGGCTGGTGAGATACTCTGAAGGGCAGACTGATACAGACAGGAGGCTGGTGAGATTGATTGCAGCTAGCTGCTGATCTGTAACCTGAACTCTAAACAGAGGAGCTGTGAAAATGATTCAATATTCTCCCTCCGCAATGCCGATTACCAACACACAGGTCTACTGTTTCCATAGTAACCTTTCCTTCCTCTCTCTTTCTTTATTGAGTTAAGTCCTTTCAGAAGAACACAGGGGGGGGCAGGAAGATGGATAGACATGTCAGAATGTGGATATTAGTACCTTTCTGTTGGACTTTAAGTGATGCACATTTTCACAGTACATTTTATGCTGTGAGATGAAGTTCTTCTGTACATTCCTAATAGTGGTCAAATGGTTTGCCTGAGAAAGCCCTCCTACACTCCAGACCCTGGTTCGATCCCACTGTCTCACAACCGGGAGTCCCATAGGGCGGCACACAATTGGCCCAGCGTCGTCCGTGTTAGGGAGGGTTTGGCAGGGGTAGGCCGTCATTGTAAAATAAGAATTTGTTATTGACTTACTTGCCTAGTTAAATAAAAGGTTAAAACATATATATTAAAAAACTCCTAAGAGACGTTTGGCTTTGAAACAACCACACAGACAACAACCACACAGACAACCACACAGACAACAGATCACTCAACAGAAGAGAGAAAATAGAGGTTTTATTTTCATTTCAGTCAAGTTTGTTCATCCATTCATGCTCAGTCTAACAAATCCAAGACTCCTGCTAAAACAGTAGACATCACAGAAAACCTTTCAACTAGACTACATGTAGAGGACATAAAGACACTATTAACTAGACTACATGTAGAGGACATGAAGACACTATTAACTAGACTACATGTAGAGGACATGAAGACACTATTAACTAGACTACATGTAGAGGACATAAAGACACTATCAACTAGACTACATGTAGAGGACATAAAGACACTATCAACTAGACTACATGTAGAGGACATAAAGACACTATCAACTAGACTACATAAAGACACTATTAACTAGACTACATGTAGAGGACATGAAGGGCAACACTTAACTAGGCTACATGTAGAGGACATGAAGGGCAACACTTAACTAGACTACATGTAGAGGACATGAAGGGCAACACTTAACTAGACTACATGTAGAGGACATGAAGGGCAACACTTAACTAGACTACATGTAGAGGACATGAAGGGCAACACTTAACTAGACTACATGTAGAGGACATGAAGGGCAACACTTAACTAGACTACATGTAGAGGACATGAAGGGCAACACTTAACTAGGCTACATGTAGAGGACATGAAGGGCAACACTTAACTAGACTACATGTAGAGGACATGAAGGAAAACACTTGCTTGTGATATCCTGTCAAGATGTAAACTAGAGCATCACACATATCAGGGTTTTTCTACCAAGTTTGCACAACCTAAAATAGCAGCGAGCGCTCGGCAGGCATGCAGGCAGGCTGGCAATTGAAACAGGCAGCAGCCTGCCCAGCTTGGTTCAGTTCAGCCTGTATCTGAGCTAGATAAGCCCGTTATAAATCAACCCAGGCTCCCTGCTGACGGTTCGGGGACAACATGGGAAGGAGCGTAGCTGTGCATGTGGAACATTTGCATTTGATACAGGCAGCATTGTTTAGTCAAATCGATTCAGGTAACTCAACAAAACCAACCTGAAAGAACAGTCTTCACACCAACACTCTCAATGACCCAACTTGAACATGATGAAACTAAAGGAAGGAGGCCATGTCCCTCTACATTGGATTGCTGGTGAATCCATAACATGGACAGTAGTGGCAGCATTGAGAACCAACTGTGACATGTAGCCTTCTTCACAGAGATGACAACACACTCAAGAAGCATCCTTCCTATGTCACTCAGTACTCCTCCAACCTTCCCTCCTTCCTTGAGGAAAACATTTGGTTTTAATCTTCATTTCTTTATGAAGAAGCGAGTGATGTCTGAAGCCACCTTGGAGGCTGCCAGTCCTTTCTTCATCTGGCTTCTGTCTTTGGCTTGCTGAGCTGTCCTCTGTAAAACAAACAGCACACTGTCATCAATACTCTGTCCTCTGTAAAACAAACAGCATACTGTCATCAATACTCTGTCCTCTAAAACAAACAGCATACTGTCATCAATACTCTGTCCTCTAAAACAAACAGCACACTGTCATCAATACTCTGTCCTCTAAAACAAACAGCATACTGTCATCAATACTCTGTCCTCTGAAACAAACAGCATACTGTCATCGATACTCTGTCCTCTGAAACAAACAGCATACTGTCATCAATACTCTGTCCTCTGTAAAACAAACAGCATACTGTCATCAATACTCTGTCCTCTGAAACAAACAGCATACTGTCATCAATACTCTGTCCTCTGTAACAAACAGCATACTGTCATCAATACTCTGTCCTCTGTAAAACAAACAGCATACTGTCATCAATACTCTGTCCTCTGTAAAACAAACAGCATACTGTCATCAATACTATGTCCTCTGTAAAACAAACAGCATACTGTCATCAATACTATGTCCTCTGAAACAAACAGCATACTGTCATCAATACTCTGTCCTCTAAAACAAACAGCATACTGTCATCAATACTCTGTCCTCTGTAAAACAAACAGCATACTGTCATCAATACTATGTCCTCTGTAAAACAAACAGCATACTGTCATCAATACTCTGTCCTCTGAAACAAACAGCATACTGTCATCAATACTCTGTCCTCTAAAACAAACAGCATACTGTCATCAATACTCTGTCCTCTGTAAAACAAACAGCATACTGTCATCAATACTATGTCCTCTGTAAAACAAACAGCATACTGTCATCAATACTCTGTCCTCTGTAAAACAAACAGCACACTGTCATCAATACTCTGTCCTCTAAAACAAACATCATACTGTCATCAATACTCTGTCCTCTGAAACAAACAGCACACTGTCATCAATACTCTGTCCTCTGTAAAACAAACAGCATACTGTCATCAATACTCTGTCCTCTAAAACAAACAGCATACTGTCATCAATACTCTGTCCTCTGTAAAACAAACAGCACACTGTCATCAATACTATGTCCTCTGTAAAACAAACAGCATACTGTCATCAATACTCTGTCCTCTGTAACAAACATCATACTGTCATCAATACTCTGTCCTCTGTAACAAACATCATACTGTCATCAATACTCTGTCCTCTGTAAAACAAACAGCATACTGTCATCAATACTATGTCCTCTGTAAAACAAACAGCATACTGTCATCAATACTCTGTCCTCTGTAAAACAAACAGCATACTGTCATCAATACTCTGTCCTCTGTAAAACAAACATACTGTCATCAATACTCTGTCCTCTGTAAAACAAACAGCACACTGTCATCAATACTATGTCCTCTGTAACACAAACAGCATACTGTCATCAATACTCTGTCCTCTGTAACACAAACAGCATACTGTCATCAATACTGTCCTCTGTAACACAAACAGCATTCTGTCATCAATACTCTGTCCTCTAAAACAAACAGCATACTGTCATCAATACTATGTCCTCTGTAAAACAAACAGCACACTGTCATCAATACTATGTCCTCTGTAAAACAAACAGCATTCTGTCATCAATACTATGTCCTCTGTAAAACAAACAGCACACTGTCATCAATACTCTGTCCTCTAAAACAAACAGCATACTGTCATCAATACTCTGTCCTCTGTAAAACAAACAGCATACTGTCATCAATACTCTGTCCTCTGTAACACAAACAGCATACTGTCATCAATACTCTGTCCTCTGTAACACAAACAGCATACTGTCATCAATACCATGTCCTCTAAAACAAACAGCATACTGTCATCAATACTCTGTCCTCTAAAACAAACAGCATACTGTCATCAATACTATGTCCTCTAAAACAAACAGCATACTGTCATCAATACTCTGTCCTCTGTAAAACAAACAGCATACTGTCATCAATACTCTGTCCTCTAAAACAAACAGCATACTGTCATCAATACTATGTCCTCTAAAACAAACAGCATACTGTCATCAATACTCTGTCCTCTGTAAAACAAACAGCATACTGTCATCAATACTCTGTCCTCTAAAACAAACAGCATACTGTCATCAATACTCTGTCCTCTGTAAAACAAACAGCATAATGTCATCAATACTATGTCCTCTGTAAAACAAACAGCATACTGTCATCAATACTCTGTCCTCTGTAAAACAAACAGCATACTGTCATCAATACTCTGTCCTCTAAAACAAACAGCATACTGTCATCAATACTCTGTCCTCTGTAAAACAAACAGCATACTGTCATCAATACTCTGTCCTCTGTAAAACAAACAGCACACTGTCATCAATACTCTGTCCTCTGTAAAACAAACAGCATACTGTCATCAATACTCTGTCCTCTGTAAAACAAACAGCATACTGTCATCAATACTCTGTCCTCTGTAAAACAAACAGCATACTGTCATCAATACTCTGTCCTCTGTAAAACAAACAGCATACTGTCATCAATACTATGTCCTCTGTAAAACAAACAGCATACAGTCATCAATACTCTGTCCTCTGTAAAACAAACATCATACTGTCATCAATACTCTGTCCTCTGTAAAACAAACAGCATACTGTCATCAATACTATGTCCTCTAAAACAAACAGCATACTGTCATCAATACTCTGTCCTCTAAAACAAACAGCATACTGTCATCAATACTCTGTCCTCTAAAACAAACAGCATATGTCATCAATACTCTGTCCTCTAAAACAAACATCATACTGTCATCAATACTCTGTCCTCTAAAACAAACAGCATACTGTCATCAATACTCTGTCCTCTGTAAAACAAACAGCATACTGTCATCAATACTCTGTCCTCTAAAACAAACAGCATATGTCATCAATACTCTGTCCTCTAAAACAAACATCATACTGTCATCAATACTCTGTCCTCTAAAACAAACAGCATACTGTCATCAATACTCTGTCCTCTAAAACAAACAGCATAATGTCATCAATACTCCGTCCTCTGTAAAACAAACAGCATACTGTCATCAATACTCTGTCCTCTAACACAAACATCATACTGTCATCAATACTCTGTCCTCTGTAAAACAAACAGCATACTGTCATCAATACTCTGTCCTCTGTAAAACAAACAGCATACTGTCATCAATACTCTGTCCTCTGTAAAACAAACATACTGTCATCAATACTCTGTCCTCTGTAAAACAAACAGCATACTGTCATCAATACTCTGTCCTCTGAAACAAACAGCATACTGTCATCAATACTCTGTCCTCTGTAAAACAAACAGCACACTGTCATCAATACTATGTCCTCTGTAACACAAACAGCATACTGTCATCAATACTCTGTCCTCTGTAACACAAACAGCATACTGTCATCAATACTGTCCTCTGTAACACAAACAGCATTCTGTCATCAATACTCTGTCCTCTAAAACAAACAGCATACGGTCATCAATACTATGTCCTCTGTAAAACAAACAGCACACTGTCATCAATACTATGTCCTCTGTAAAACAAACAGCATTCTGTCATCAATACTATGTCCTCTGTAAAACAAACAGCACACTGTCATCAATACTCTGTCCTCTAAAACAAACAGCATACTGTCATCAATACTCTGTCCTCTGTAAAACAAACAGCATACTGTCATCAATACTCTGTCCTCTGTAACACAAACAGCATACTGTCATCAATACTCTGTCCTCTGTAACACAAACAGCATACTGTCATCAATACTCTGTCCTCTGTAAAACAAACAGCATACTGTCATCAATACTATGTCCTCTGTAAAACAAACAGCATACTGTCATCAATACTCTGTCCTCTGTAAAACAAACAGCATACTGTCATCAATACTCTGTCCTCTGTAAAACAAACAGCATACTGTCATCAATACTCTGTCCTCTGTAAAACAAACAGCATACTGTCATCAATACTATGTCCTCTGTAAAACAAACAGCATACTGTCATCAATACTCTGTCCTCTGTAAAACAAACATCATACTGTCATCAATACTCTGTCCTCTGTAAAACAAACAGCATACTGTCATCAATACTATGTCCTCTAAAACAAACAGCATACTGTCATCAATACTCTGTCCTCTAAAACAAACAGCATACTGTCATCAATACTCTGTCCTCTAAAACAAACAGCATATGTCATCAATACTCTGTCCTCTAAAACAAACATCATACTGTCATCAATACTCTGTCCTCTAAAACAAACAGCATACTGTCATCAATACTCTGTCCTCTGTAAAACAAACAGCATACTGTCATCAATACTCTGTCCTCTAAAACAAACAGCATATGTCATCAATACTCTGTCCTCTAAAACAAACATCATACTGTCATCAATACTCTGTCCTCTAAAACAAACAGCATACTGTCATCAATACTCTGTCCTCTAAAACAAACAGCATACTGTCATCAATACTCTGTCCTCTAAAACAAACAGCATAATGTCATCAATACTCTGTCCTCTGTAAAACAAACAGCATACTGTCATCAATACTCTGTCCTCTAACACAAACAGCATACTGTCATCAATACTCTGTCCTCTAAAACAAACAGCATACTGTCATCAATACTCTGTCCTCTAAAACAAACAGCATACTGTCATCAATACTCTGTCCTCTAAAACAAACATCATACTGTCATCAATACTCTGTCCTCTGAAACAAACAGCACACTGTCATCAATACTCTGTCCTCTAAAACAAACAGCATACTGTCATCAATACTCTGTCCTCTGTAAAACAAACAGCATACTGTCATCAATACTCTGTCCTCTGAAACACAAACAGCATACTGTCATCAATACTCTGTCCTCTGTAAAACAAACAGCATACTGTCATCAATACTCTGTCCTCTGTAAAACAAACAGCATACTGTCATCAATACTCTGTCCTCTGTAAAACAAACAGCATACTGTCATCAATACTATGTCCTCTGTAAAACAAACAGCATACTGTCATCAATACTCTGTCCTCTAAAACAAACAGCATACTGTCATCAATACTCTGTCCTCTAAAACAAACAGCATACTGTCATCAATACTCTGTCCTCTAAAACAAACAGCATACTGTCATCAATACTCTGTCCTCTAAAACAAACATCATACGGTCATCAATACTCTGTCCTCTAAAACAAACAGCATACTGTCATCAATACTATGTCCTCTAAAACAAACAGCATACTGTCATCAATACTCTGTCCTCTGTAAAACAAACAGCATACTGTCATCAATACTCTGTCCTCTAAAACAAACAGCATACTGTCATCAATACTCTGTCCTCTGTAAAACAAACAGCATAATGTCATCAATACTATGTCCTCTGTAAAACAAACAGCATACTGTCATCAATACTCTGTCCTCTGTAAAACAAACAGCATACTGTCATCAATACTCTGTCCTCTGTAAAACAAACAGCATACTGTCATCAATACTCTGTCCTCTGTAAAACAAACAGCATACTGTCATCAATACTCTGTCCTCTGTAAAACAAACAGCATACTGTCATCAATACTCTGTCCTCTGTAAAACAAACAGCATACTGTCATCAATACTCTGTCCTCTGTAAAACAAACAGCATACTGTCATCAATACTATGTCCTCTGTAAAACAAACAGCATACTGTCATCAATACTCTGTCCTCTGTAAAACAAACATCATACTGTCATCAATACTCTGTCCTCTGTAAAACAAACAGCATACTGTCATCAATACTATGTCCTCTAAAACAAACAGCATACTGTCATCAATACTCTGTCCTCTAAAACAAACAGCATACTGTCATCAATACTCTGTCCTCTAAAACAAACAGCATATGTCATCAATACTCTGTCCTCTAAAACAAACATCATACTGTCATCAATACTCTGTCCTCTAAAACAAACAGCATACTGTCATCAATACTCTGTCCTCTGTAAAACAAACAGCATACTGTCATCAATACTCTGTCCTCTAAAACAAACAGCATATGTCATCAATACTCTGTCCTCTAAAACAAACAGCATACTGTCATCAATACTCTGTCCTCTAAAACAAACAGCATACTGTCATCAATACTCTGTCCTCTAAAACAAACAGCATACTGTCATCAATACTCTGTCCTCTAAAACAAACAGCATAATGTCATCAATACTCTGTCCTCTGTAAAACAAACAGCATACTGTCATCAATACTCTGTCCTCTAAAACAAACAGAAATACTGTCATCAATACTCTGTCCTCTGTAAAACAAACAGCATACTGTCATCAATACTCTGTCCTCTAAAACAAACAGCATACTGTCATCAATACTCTGTCCTCTAAAACAAACAGCATACTGTCATCAATACTCTGTCCTCTAAAACAAACAGCATTCTGTCATCAATACTCTGTCCTCTGTAAAACAAACAGCATACTGTCATCAATACTCTGTCCTCTGTAAAACAAACAGCATACTGTCATCAATACTGTCCTCTAAAACAAACAGCATACTGTCATCAATAATCTGTCCTCTAAAACAAACAGCATACTGTCATCAATACTCTGTCCTCTGTAAAACAAACAGCATACTGTCATCAATACTATGTCCTCTAAAACAAACAGCATACTGTCATCAATACTCTGTCCTCTAAAACAAACAGCATACTGTCATCAATACTCTGTCCTCTGTAAAACAAACAGCATACTGTCATCAATACTCTGTCCTCTGAAACAAAAACAGCATACTGTCATCAATACTCTGTCCTCTGTAAAACAAACAGCATACTGTCATCAATACTCTGTCCTCTGTAAAACAAACAGCATACTGTCATCAATACTCTGTCCTCTGTAAAACAAACAGCACACTGTCATCAATACTCTGTCCTCTAAAACAAACATCATACTGTCATCAATACTCTGTCCTCTGAAACAAACAGCACACTGTCATCAATACTCTGTCCTCTGTAAAACAAACAGCATACTGTCATCAATACTCTGTCCTCTAAAACAAACAGCATACTGTCATCAATACTCTGTCCTCTGTAAAACAAACAGCACACTGTCATCAATACTATGTCCTCTGTAAAACAAACAGCATACTGTCATCAATACTCTGTCCTCTGTAACAAACATCATACTGTCATCAATACTCTGTCCTCTGTAACAAACATCATACTGTCATCAATACTCTGTCCTCTGTAAAACAAACAGCATACTGTCATCAATACTATGTCCTCTGTAAAACAAACAGCATACTGTCATCAATACTCTGTCCTCTGTAAAACAAACAGCATACTGTCATCAATACTCTGTCCTCTGTAAAACAAACATACTGTCATCAATACTCTGTCCTCTGTAAAACAAACAGCACACTGTCATCAATACTATGTCCTCTGTAACACAAACAGCATACTGTCATCAATACTGTCCTCTGTAACACAAACAGCATTCTGTCATCAATACTCTGTCCTCTAAAACAAACAGCATACTGTCATCAATACTATGTCCTCTGTAAAACAAACAGCACACTGTCATCAATACTATGTCCTCTGTAAAACAAACAGCATTCTGTCATCAATACTATGTCCTCTGTAAAACAAACAGCACACTGTCATCAATACTCTGTCCTCTAAAACAAACAGCATACTGTCATCAATACTCTGTCCTCTGTAAAACAAACAGCATACTGTCATCAATACTCTGTCCTCTGTAACACAAACAGCATACTGTCATCAATACTCTGTCCTCTGTAACACAAACAGCATACTGTCATCAATACCATGTCCTCTAAAACAAACAGCATACTGTCATCAATACTCTGTCCTCTAAAACAAACAGCATACTGTCATCAATACTATGTCCTCTAAAACAAACAGCATACTGTCATCAATACTCTGTCCTCTGTAAAACAAACAGCATACTGTCATCAATACTCTGTCCTCTAAAACAAACAGCATACTGTCATCAATACTATGTCCTCTAAAACAAACAGCATACTGTCATCAATACTCTGTCCTCTGTAAAACAAACAGCATACTGTCATCAATACTCTGTCCTCTAAAACAAACAGCATACTGTCATCAATACTCTGTCCTCTGTAAAACAAACAGCATAATGTCATCAATACTATGTCCTCTGTAAAACAAACAGCATACTGTCATCAATACTCTGTCCTCTGTAAAACAAACAGCATACTGTCATCAATACTCTGTCCTCTAAAACAAACAGCATACTGTCATCAATACTCTGTCCTCTGTAAAACAAACAGCATACTGTCATCAATACTCTGTCCTCTGTAAAACAAACAGCACACTGTCATCAATACTCTGTCCTCTGTAAAACAAACAGCATACTGTCATCAATACTCTGTCCTCTGTAAAACAAACAGCATACTGTCATCAATACTCTGTCCTCTGTAAAACAAACAGCATACTGTCATCAATACTCTGTCCTCTGTAAAACAAACAGCATACTGTCATCAATACTATGTCCTCTGTAAAACAAACAGCATACAGTCATCAATACTCTGTCCTCTGTAAAACAAACATCATACTGTCATCAATACTCTGTCCTCTGTAAAACAAACAGCATACTGTCATCAATACTATGTCCTCTAAAACAAACAGCATACTGTCATCAATACTCTGTCCTCTAAAACAAACAGCATACTGTCATCAATACTCTGTCCTCTAAAACAAACAGCATATGTCATCAATACTCTGTCCTCTAAAACAAACATCATACTGTCATCAATACTCTGTCCTCTAAAACAAACAGCATACTGTCATCAATACTCTGTCCTCTGTAAAACAAACAGCATACTGTCATCAATACTCTGTCCTCTAAAACAAACAGCATATGTCATCAATACTCTGTCCTCTAAAACAAACATCATACTGTCATCAATACTCTGTCCTCTAAAACAAACAGCATACTGTCATCAATACTCTGTCCTCTAAAACAAACAGCATAATGTCATCAATACTCCGTCCTCTGTAAAACAAACAGCATACTGTCATCAATACTCTGTCCTCTAACACAAACATCATACTGTCATCAATACTCTGTCCTCTGTAAAACAAACAGCATACTGTCATCAATACTCTGTCCTCTGTAAAACAAACAGCATACTGTCATCAATACTCTGTCCTCTGTAAAACAAACATACTGTCATCAATACTCTGTCCTCTGTAAAACAAACAGCATACTGTCATCAATACTCTGTCCTCTGAAACAAACAGCATACTGTCATCAATACTCTGTCCTCTGTAAAACAAACAGCACACTGTCATCAATACTATGTCCTCTGTAACACAAACAGCATACTGTCATCAATACTCTGTCCTCTGTAACACAAACAGCATACTGTCATCAATACTGTCCTCTGTAACACAAACAGCATTCTGTCATCAATACTCTGTCCTCTAAACCAAACAGCATACGGTCATCAATACTATGTCCTCTGTAAAACAAACAGCACACTGTCATCAATACTATGTCCTCTGTAAAACAAACAGCATTCTGTCATCAATACTATGTCCTCTGTAAAACAAACAGCACACTGTCATCAATACTCTGTCCTCTAAAACAAACAGCATACTGTCATCAATACTCTGTCCTCTGTAAAACAAACAGCATACTGTCATCAATACTCTGTCCTCTGTAACACAAACAGCATACTGTCATCAATACTCTGTCCTCTGTAACACAAACAGCATACTGTCATCAATACTCTGTCCTCTGTAAACAAACAGCATACTGTCATCAATACTATGTCCTCTGTAAAACAAACAGCATACTGTCATCAATACTCTGTCCTCTGTAAAACAAACAGCATACTGTCATCAATACTCTGTCCTCTGTAAAACAAACAGCATACTGTCATCAATACTATGTCCTCTGTAAAACAAACAGCATACTGTCATCAATACTCTGTCCTCTGTAAAACAAACATCATACTGTCATCAATACTCTGTCCTCTGTAAAACAAACAGCATACTGTCATCAATACTATGTCCTCTAAAACAAACAGCATACTGTCATCAATACTCTGTCCTCTAAAACAAACAGCATACTGTCATCAATACTCTGTCCTCTAAAACAAACAGCATATGTCATCAATACTCTGTCCTCTAAAACAAACATCATACTGTCATCAATACTCTGTCCTCTAAAACAAACAGCATACTGTCATCAATACTCTGTCCTCTGTAAAACAAACAGCATACTGTCATCAATACTCTGTCCTCTAAAACAAACAGCATATGTCATCAATACTCTGTCCTCTAAAACAAACATCATACTGTCATCAATACTCTGTCCTCTAAAACAAACAGCATACTGTCATCAATACTCTGTCCTCTAAAACAAACAGCATACTGTCATCAATACTCTGTCCTCTGTAAAACAAACAGCATACTGTCATCAATACTATGTCCTCTGTAAAACAAACAGCATACTGTCATCAATACTCTGTCCTCTGTAAAACAAACAGCATACTGTCATCAATACTCTGTCCTCTGTAAAACAAACAGCATACTGTCATCAATACTATGTCCTCTGTAAAACAAACAGCATACTGTCATCAATACTCTGTCCTCTGTAAAACAAACATCATACTGTCATCAATACTCTGTCCTCTGTAAAACAAACAGCATACTGTCATCAATACTATGTCCTCTAAAACAAACAGCATACTGTCATCAATACTCTGTCCTCTAAAACAAACAGCATACTGTCATCAATACTCTGTCCTCTAAAACAAACAGCATATGTCATCAATACTCTGTCCTCTAAAACAAACATCATACTGTCATCAATACTCTGTCCTCTAAAACAAACAGCATACTGTCATCAATACTCTGTCCTCTGTAAAACAAACAGCATACTGTCATCAATACTCTGTCCTCTAAAACAAACAGCATATGTCATCAATACTCTGTCCTCTAAAACAAACATCATACTGTCATCAATACTCTGTCCTCTAAAACAAACAGCATACTGTCATCAATACTCTGTCCTCTAAAACAAACAGCATACTGTCATCAATACTCTGTCCTCTGTAAAACAAACAGCATACTGTCATCAATACTCTGTCCTCTGTAAAACAAACAGCATACTGTCATCAATACTGTCCTCTAAAACAAACAGCATACTGTCATCAATAATCTGTCCTCTAAAACAAACAGCATACTGTCATCAATACTCTGTCCTCTGTAAAACAAACAGCATACTGTCATCAATACTATGTCCTCTAAAACAAACAGCATACTGTCATCAATACTCTGTCCTCTAAAACAAACAGCATACTGTCATCAATACTCTGTCCTCTGTAAAACAAACAGCATACTGTCATCAATACTCTGTCCTCTGAAACAAAAACAGCATACTGTCATCAATACTCTGTCCTCTGTAAAACAAACAGCATACTGTCATCAATACTCTGTCCTCTGTAAAACAAACAGCATACTGTCATCAATACTCTGTCCTCTGTAAAACAAACAGCACACTGTCATCAATACTCTGTCCTCTAAAACAAACATCATACTGTCATCAATACTCTGTCCTCTGAAACAAACAGCACACTGTCATCAATACTCTGTCCTCTGTAAAACAAACAGCATACTGTCATCAATACTCTGTCCTCTAAAACAAACAGCATACTGTCATCAATACTCTGTCCTCTGTAAAACAAACAGCACACTGTCATCAATACTATGTCCTCTGTAAAACAAACAGCATACTGTCATCAATACTCTGTCCTCTGTAACAAACATCATACTGTCATCAATACTCTGTCCTCTGTAACAAACATCATACTGTCATCAATACTCTGTCCTCTGTAAAACAAACAGCATACTGTCATCAATACTATGTCCTCTGTAAAACAAACAGCATACTGTCATCAATACTCTGTCCTCTGTAAAACAAACAGCATACTGTCATCAATACTCTGTCCTCTGTAAAACAAACATACTGTCATCAATACTCTGTCCTCTGTAAAACAAACAGCACACTGTCATCAATACTATGTCCTCTGTAACACAAACAGCATACTGTCATCAATACTCTGTCCTCTGTAACACAAACAGCATACTGTCATCAATACTGTCCTCTGTAACACAAACAGCATTCTGTCATCAATACTCTGTCCTCTAAAACAAACAGCATACTGTCATCAATACTATGTCCTCTGTAAAACAAACAGCACACTGTCATCAATACTATGTCCTCTGTAAAACAAACAGCATTCTGTCATCAATACTATGTCCTCTGTAAAACAAACAGCACACTGTCATCAATACTCTGTCCTCTAAAACAAACAGCATACTGTCATCAATACTCTGTCCTCTGTAAAACAAACAGCATACTGTCATCAATACTCTGTCCTCTGTAACACAAACAGCATACTGTCATCAATACTCTGTCCTCTGTAACACAAACAGCATACTGTCATCAATACCATGTCCTCTAAAACAAACAGCATACTGTCATCAATACTCTGTCCTCTAAAACAAACAGCATACTGTCATCAATACTATGTCCTCTAAAACAAACAGCATACTGTCATCAATACTCTGTCCTCTGTAAAACAAACAGCATACTGTCATCAATACTCTGTCCTCTAAAACAAACAGCATACTGTCATCAATACTATGTCCTCTAAAACAAACAGCATACTGTCATCAATACTCTGTCCTCTGTAAAACAAACAGCATACTGTCATCAATACTCTGTCCTCTAAAACAAACAGCATACTGTCATCAATACTCTGTCCTCTGTAAAACAAACAGCATAATGTCATCAATACTATGTCCTCTGTAAAACAAACAGCATACTGTCATCAATACTCTGTCCTCTGTAAAACAAACAGCATACTGTCATCAATACTCTGTCCTCTAAAACAAACAGCATACTGTCATCAATACTCTGTCCCTCTGTAAAACAAACAGCATACTGTCATCAATACTCTGTCCTCTGTAAAACAAACAGCACACTGTCATCAATACTCTGTCCTCTGTAAAACAAACAGCATACTGTCATCAATACTCTGTCCTCTGTAAAACAAACAGCATACTGTCATCAATACTCTGTCCTCTGTAAAACAAACAGCATACTGTCATCAATACTCTGTCCTCTGTAAAACAAACAGCATACTGTCAATGTCCTCAATACTATGTCCTCTGTAAAACAAACAGCATACAGTCATCAATACTCTGTCCTCTGTAAAACGAACATCATACTGTCATCAATACTCTGTCCTCTGTAAAACAAACAAGCATACTGTCATCAATACTATGTCCCTCTTAAAACAAACAGCATACTGTCCATCCATACTATGTCCTCGTAAAACAAAGCATACTGTCATCAATACTCTGTCCTCGTAAAACAAACAGCATACTGTCATCAATACTCTGTCCTCTAAAACACAACAGCATACTGTCATCAATACTCATGTCCTCTAAAACAAACAGCATACTGTCATCAATACTCTGTCCTCTAAACAAACAGCATACTGTCGATCATACTCTCACTCTAAAACCAACAGCATATGTCATCATACTCTGTCCTCTAAAACAAACATCATACTGTCATTCAATCCTCTGTCCTCTAAAACAAACAGCATACTGTCATCAATACTCTGTCCTCGTAAAACAAACAGCATACTGTCATCAATACTCTGTCCTCTAAACAAACAGCATACTGTCAATCAATACTCTGTCCTCTAAAACAAACAGCATACTGTCATCAATACTCTGTCCTCTAAAACAAACAGCATAACTGTCATCAATACTCTGTCCTCTAAAACAAACAGCATACTGTCATCAATACTCTGTCTCTAACAACAAACAGCATAATGTCAGCAATACTCTGTCCTCTAAAACAAACAGCATACTGTCATCAATACTCTGTCCTCTAAACAAACAGCATACTGTCATCAATACTCTGTCCTCTAAAACAAACAGCATACTGTCATCAATACTCTGTCCTCTGAAAAACAAACAGCATACTGTCATCAATACTCTGTCCTCTAACACAAACATCATACTGTCATCAATACTCTGTCCTCTGTAAAACAAACAGCATACTGTCATCAATACTCTGTCCTCTGTAAAACAAACAGCATACTGTCATCAATACTCTGTCCTCTGTAAAACAAACATACTGTCATCAATACTCTGTCCTCTGTAAAACAAACAGCATACTGTCATCAATACTCTGTCCTCTGAAAACAAACAGCATACTGTCATCAATACTCTGCCTCTGTAAAACAAAACGCA
>NW_024057904.1:0-48876 GCF_016432855.1 Salvelinus namaycush
CTGTCCTCTTGTCTTTCCCCAGCTTTACAGATTCTGTCCTCTTGTCTTTCCCAGCTTTACAGATTGTGTCCTCTTGTCCTTCCCAGCTTTACAGATTGTGTCCTCTTGTCTTTCCCCAGCTTTACAGATTCTGTCCTCTTGTCTTTCCCCAGCTTTACAGATTCTGTCCTCTTGTCCTTCCCCAGCTTTACAGATTCTGTCCTCTTGTCTTTCCCCAGCTTTACAGATTCTGTCCTCTTGTCCTTCCCCAGCTTTACAGATTGTGTCCTCTTGTCTTTCCCCAGCTTTACAGATTCTGTCCTCTTGTCTTTCCCCAGCTTTACAGATTCTGTCCTCTTGTCTTTCCCCAGCTTTACAGATTCTGTCCTATTGTCCTTCCCCAGCTTTACAGATTGTGTCCTCTTGTCTTTCCCCAGCTTTACAGATTCTGTCCTCTTGTCCTTTCCCCAGCTTTACAGATTGTGTCCTCTTGTCTTCCCCAGCTTTACAGATTCGTGTCCTCTTTGTCTTTCCCCAGCTTTACAGATTCTGTCCTCTTGTCTTTCCCCAGCTTTACAGATTCTGTCCTCTTGTCCTTCCCCAGCTTTACAGATTGTGTCCTCTTGTCTTTCCCCAGCTTTACAGATTCTGTCCTCTTGTCTTTCCCCAGCTTTACAGATTGTGTCCTCTTGTCTTCCCCAGCTTTACAGATTCTGTCCTCTTGTCTTCCCAGCTTTACAGATTCTGTCCTCTTGTCCTTCCCCAGCTTTACAGATTCTGTCCCTCTTGTCCTCTTGTCCTTCCCAGCTTTACAGATTGTGTCCTCTTGTCTTTCCCCAGCTTTACAGATTCTGTCCGCTTGTCTTTCCCCAGCTTTACAGATTCTGTCCTCTTGTCATTCCCAGCTTTACAGATTGTGTCCTCTTGTCTTTCCCCAGCTTTACAGATTCTGTCCTCTTGTCCTTCCCCAGCTTTACAGATTAGTGTCCTCTTGTCCTTCCCCAGCTTTACAGATTCTGTCCTCTTGTCTTTCCCAGCTTTACAGATTCTGTCCTCTTGTCCTTCCCCGCTTTTACAGATTCTGGTCTCGTGTCTTTCCCCAGCTTTACAGATTCTGTCCTCTTGTCTTTCCCCAGCTTTACAGATGTGTCTCTTGTCCTTCCCCAGCTTTACAGATTGTGGCCTTTTGTCTTTCCCCCAGCTTTACAGATTCTGTCACTCTTGTCTTTCCCCAGCTTTACAGATTCTGTCTCTTGTCCTTCCCCAGCTTTACAGATTGTGTCCTCTTGTCTTTCCCACAGCTTTACAGATTCTGTCCTCTTGTCTTTCCCCACTTCTACAGATTGTGTCCTCTTGTCTTTCCCCAGCTTTACAGATTCTGTCCTCTTGTCTTTCCCCAGCTTTACAGATTCTGTCCTCTTGTCTTTCCCCCAGCTTACAGATTCTGTCCTCTTGTCCTTCCCCAGCTTTACAGATTCTGTCCTCTTGTCTTTCCCAGCTTTACAGATTCTGTCCTCTTGTCCTTCCCCAGCTTTACAGATTGTGTCCTCTTGTCTTTCCCCAGCTTTACAGATTCTGTCCTCTTGTCTTTCCCAGCTTTACAGATTCTGTCCTCTTGTCCTTCCCAGCTTTACAGATTGTGTCCTCTTGTCTTTCCCCAGCTTTACAGATTCTGTCCTCTTGTCTTCCCCAGCTTTACAGATTCTGTCCTCTTGTCCTTCCCCAGCTTTACAGATTGTGCCTCTTGTCTTTCCCCAGCTTTACAGATTCTGTCCTCTTGTCTTCCCCAGCTTTACAGATTCTGTCCTCTTTCTTCCCCAGCTTTACAGATTCTGTCCTCTTGTCTTTCCCAGCTTTACAGATTCTGTCCTCTTGTCCTTCCCCAGCTTTACAGATTCTGTCCTCTTGTCTTTCCCAGCTTTACAGATTCTGTCCTCTTGTCCTTTCCCCAGCTTTACAGATTACTGTCCTCTTGTCTTTCCCCAGCTTTACAGATTCTGTCCTCTTGTCCTTCCCCAGCTTTACAGATTCTGTCCTCTTGTCTTTCCCCAGCTTTACAGATTCTGTCCTCTTGTCTTTCCCCAGCTTTACAGATTCTGTCCTCTTGTCTTTCCCCAGCTTTACAGATTCTGTCCTCTTGTCTTTCCCCAGCTTTACAGATTCTGTCCTCTTGTCTTTCCCCAGCTTTACAGATTCTGTCCTCTTGTCCTTCCCCAGCTTTACAGATTCGGTCCTCTTGTCTTTCCCCAGCTTTACAGATTGTGTCCTCTTGTCTTTCCCCCAGCTTTACAGATTCTGTCCTCTTGTCCTTCCCCAGCTTTACAGATTGTGGCCTCTTGTCTTTCCCCAGCTTTACAGATTCTGTCCTCTTGTCTTTCCCCAGCTTTACAGATTCTGTCCTCATTGTCCTTCCCCAGCTTTACAGATTCTGTCCTCTTGTCTTTCCCCAGCTTTACAGATTCTGTCCTCTGGTCCTTTCCCCAGCTTTACAGATTCTGTCCTCTTGTCTTTCCCCAGCTTTACAGATTCTGTCCTCTTGTCTTTCCCCAGCTTTACAGATTCTGTCCTCTTGTCTTTCCCCAGCTTTACAGATTCTGTCCTCTTGTCTTTCCCCAGCTTTACAGATTCTGTCCTCTTGTCTTTCCCCAGCTTTACAGATTCTGTCCTCTTGTCTTCCCCAGCTTTACAGATTCTGTCCTCTTGTCCTTCCCCAGCTTTACAGATTCTGTCCTCTTGTCTTTCCCCAGCTTTACAGATTCTGTCCTCTTGTCTTCCCCAGCTTTACAGATTGTGTCCTCTTGTCCTTCCCCAGCTTTACAGATTGTGGCCTCTTGTCTTTCCCCAGCTTTACAGATTCTGTCCTCTTGTCTTTCCCCAGCTTTACAGATTCTGTCCTCTTGTCCTTCCCCAGCTTTACAGATTGTGTCCTCTTGTCTTTCCCCAGCTTTACAGATTCTGTCCTCTTGTCTTTCCCCAGCTTTACAGATTCTGTCCTCTTGTCTTTCCCCAGCTTTACAGATTCTGTCCTCTTGTCTTTCCCCAGCTTTACAGATTCTGTCCTCTTGTCCTTCCCCAGCTTTACAGATTCTGTCCTCTTGTCTTTCCCCAGCTTTACAGATTCTGTCCTCTTGTCCTTCCCCAGCTTTACAGATTGTGTCCTCTTGTCTTTCCCCAGCTTTACAGATTGTGTCCTCTTGTCTTTCCCCAGCTTTACAGATTCTGTCCTCTTGTCCTTCCCCAGCTTTACAGATTCTGTCCTCTTGTCCTTCCCCAGCTTTACAGATTGTGGCCTCTTGTCTTTCCCCAGCTTTACAGATTCTGTCCTCTTGTCTTTCCCCAGCTTTACAGATTCTGTCCTCTTGTCTTTCCCCAGCTTTACAGATTCTGTCCTATTGTCCTTCCCCAGCTTTACAGATTCTGTCCTCTTGTCTTTCCCCAGCTTTACAGATTCTGTCCTCTTGTCTTTCCCCAGCTTTACAGATTGTGTCCTCTTGTCCTTCCCCAGCTTTACAGATTGTGGCCTCTTGTCTTTCCCCAGCTTTACAGATTCTGTTCTCTTGTCTTTCCCCAGCTTTACAGATTCTGTCCTCTTGTCCTTCCCCAGCTTTACAGATTGTGTCCTCTTGTCTTTCCCCAGCTTTACAGATTCTGTCCTCTTGTCTTTCCCCAGCTTTACAGATTCTGTCCTCTTGTCTTTCCCCAGCTTTACAGATTCTCTCCTCTTGTCTTTCCCCAGCTTTACAGATTCTGTCCTCTTGTCCTTCCCCAGCTTTACAGATTCTGTCCTCTTGTCTTTCCCCAGCTTTACAGATTCTGTCCTCTTGTCCTTCCCCAGCTTTACAGATTGTGTCCTCTTGTCTTTCCCCAGCTTTACAGATTCTGTCCTCTTGTCTTTCCCCAGCTTTACAGATTCTGTCCTCTTGTCCTTCCCCAGCTTTACAGATTGTGTCCTCTTGTCTTTCCCCAGCTTTACAGATTCTGTCCTCTTGTCCTTCCCCAGCTTTACAGATTCTGTCCTCTTGTCCTTCCCCAGCTTTACAGATTGTGGCCTCTTGTCTTTCCCCAGCTTTACAGATTCTGTCCTCTTGTCTTTCCCCAGCTTTACAGATTCTGTCCTCTTGTCCTTCCCCAGCTTTACAGATTCTGTCCTCTTGTCTTTCCCCAGCTTTACAGATTCTGTCCTCTTGTCCTTCCCCAGCTTTACAGATTCTGTCCTCTTGTCTTTCCCCAGCTTTACAGATTCTGTCCTCTTGTCCTTCCCCAGCTTTACAGATTCTGTCCTCTTGTCTTTCCCCAGCTTTACAGATTCTGTCCTCTTGTCTTTCCCCAGCTTTACAGATTCTGTCCTCTTGTCTTTCCCCAGCTTTACAGATTCTGTCCTCTTGTCTTTCCACAGCTTTACAGATTCTGTCCTCTTGTCTTTCCCCAGCTTTACAGATTCTGTCCTCTTGTCTTTCCCCAGCTTTACAGATTCTGTCCTCTTGTCCTTCCCCAGCTTTACAGATTGTGTCCTCTTGTCTTTCCCCAGCTTTACAGATTGTGTCCTCTTGTCTTTCCCCAGCTTTACAGATTCTGTCCTCTTGTCCTTCCCCAGCTTTACAGATTGTG
Source organism: Salvelinus namaycush (assembly GCF_016432855.1). Taxonomy (NCBI): domain Eukaryota; kingdom Metazoa; phylum Chordata; class Actinopteri; order Salmoniformes; family Salmonidae; genus Salvelinus; species Salvelinus namaycush. Next base: position 4,588 of record NW_024057904.1, read on the forward strand.
GCCTCTTGTCTTTCCCCAGCTTTACAGATTCTGTCCTCTTGTCTTTCCCCAGCTTTACAGATTCTGTCCTCTTGTCCTTCCCCAGCTTTACAGATTCTGTCCTCTTGTCTTTCCCCAGCTTTACAGATTCTGTCCTCTTGTCCTTCCCCAGCTTTACAGATTCTGTCCTCTTGTCTTTCCCCAGCTTTACAGATTCTGTCCTCTTGTCCTTCCCCAGCTTTACAGATTGTGTCCTCTTGTCTTTCCCCAGCTTTACAGATTCTGTCCTCTTGTCTTTCCCCAGCTTTACAGATTCTGTCCTCTTGTCCTTCCCCAGCTTTACAGATTCTGTCCTCTTGTCTTTCCCCAGCTTTACAGATTCTGTCCTCTTGTCCTTCCCCAGCTTTACAGATTCTGTCCTCTTGTCTTTCCCCAGCTTTACAGATTCTGTCCTCTTGTCCTTCCCCAGCTTTACAGATTCTGTCCTCTTGTCTTTCCCCAGCTTTACAGATTCTGTCCTCTTGTCTTTCCCCAGCTTTACAGATTCTGTCCTCTTGTCTTTCCCCAGCTTTACAGATTCTGTCCTCTTGTCTTTCCCCAGCTTTACAGATTCTGTCCTCTTGTCTTTCCCCAGCTTTACAGATTCTGTCCTCTTGTCTTTCCCCAGCTTTACAGATTGTGTCCTCTTGTCTTTCCCCAGCTTTACAGATTGTGTCCTCTTGTCTTTCCCCAGCTTTACAGATTCTGTCCTCTTGTCCTTCCCCAGCTTTACAGATTGTGGCCTCTTGTCTTTCCCCAGCTTTACAGATTCTGTCCTCTTGTCTTTCCCCAGCTTTACAGATTCTGTCCTCTTGTCCTTCCCCAGCTTTACAGATTCTGTCCTCTTGTCTTTCCCCAGCTTTACAGATTCTGTCCTCTTGTCCTTCCCCAGCTTTACAGATTCTGTCCTCTTGTCTTTCCCCAGCTTTACAGATTCTGTCCTCTTGTCCTTCCCCAGCTTTACAGATTCTGTCCTCTTGTCTTTCCCCAGCTTTACAGATTCTGTCCTCTTGTCTTTCCCCAGCTTTACAGATTCTGTCCTCTTGTCTTTCCCCAGCTTTACAGATTCTGTCCTCTTGTCTTTCCCCAGCTTTACAGATTCTGTCCTCTTGTCTTTCCCCAGCTTTACAGATTCTGTCCTCTTGTCTTTCCCCAGCTTTACAGATTCTGTCCTCTTGTCCTTCCCCAGCTTTACAGATTCTGTCCTCTTGTCTTTCCCCAGCTTTACAGATTCTGTCCTCTTGTCTTTCCCCAGCTTTACAGATTCTGTCCTCTTGTCTTTCCCCAGCTTTACAGATTCTGTCCTATTGTCCTTCCCCAGCTTTACAGATTGTGTCCTCTTGTCTTTCCCCAGCTTTACAGATTCTGTCCTCTTGTCTTTCCTCAGCTTTACAGATTGTGTCCTCTTGTCCTTCCCCAGCTTTACAGACTGTGGCCCCTTGTCTTTCCCCAGCTTTACAGATTCTGTTCTCTTGTCTTTCCCCAGCTTTACAGATTCTGTCCTCTTGTCCTTCCCCAGCTTTACAGATTGTGTCCTCTTGTCTTTCCCCAGCTTTACAGATTGTGTCCTCTTGTCTTTCCCCAGCTTTACAGATTGTGTCCTCTTGTCTTTCCCCAGCTTTACAGATTCTGTCCTCTTGTCTTTCCCCAGCTTTACAGATTCTGTCCTCTTGTCCTTCCCCAGCTTTACAGATTCTGTCCTCTTGTCTTTCCCCAGCTTTACAGATTCTGTCCTCTTGTCCTTCCCCAGCTTTACAGATTGTGGCCCCTTGTCTTTCCCCAGCTTTACAGATTCTGTTCTCTTGTCTTTCCCCAGCTTTACAGATTCTGTCCTCTTGTCCTTCCCCAGCTTTACAGATTGTGTCCTCTTGTCTTTCCCCAGCTTTACAGATTGTGTCCTCTTGTCTTTCCCCAGCTTTACAGATTGTGTCCTCTTGTCTTTCCCCAGCTTTACAGATTCTGTCCTCTTGTCTTTCCCCAGCTTTACAGATTCTGTCCTCTTGTCCTTCCCCAGCTTTACAGATTCTGTCCTCTTGTCTTTCCCCAGCTTTACAGATTCTGTCCTCTTGTCCTTCCCCAGCTTTACAGATTGTGTCCTCTTGTCTTTCCCCAGCTTTACAGATTCTGTCCTCTTGTCTTTCCCCAGCTTTACAGATTCTGTCCTCTTGTCCTTCCCCAGCTTTACAGATTCTGTCCTCTTGTCTTTCCCCAGCTTTACAGATTCTGTCCTCTTGTCCTTCCCCAGCTTTACAGATTCTGTCCTCTTGTCCTTCCCCAGCTTTACAGATTGTGTCCACTTGTCTTTCCCCAGCTTTACAGATTCTGTCCTCTTGTCTTTCCCCAGCTTTACAGATTCTGTCCTCTTGTCCTTCCCCAGCTTTACAGATTCTGTCCTCTTGTCTTTCCCCAGCTTTACAGATTCTGTCCTCTTGTCCTTCCCCAGCTTTACAGATTCTGTCCTCTTGTCTTTCCCCAGCTTTACAGATTCTGTCCTCTTGTCCTTCCCCAGCTTTACAGATTCTGTCCTCTTGTCTTTCCCCAGCTTTACAGATTCTGTCCTCTTGTCTTTCCCCAGCTTTACAGATTCTGTCCTCTTGTCTTTCCCCAGCTTTACAGATTCTGTCCTCTTGTCTTTCCCCAGCTTTACAGATTCTGTCCTCTTGTCTTTCCCCAGCTTTACAGATTCTGTCCTCTTGTCTTTCCCCAGCTTTACAGATTGTGTCCTCTTGTCTTTCCCCAGCTTTACAGATTGTGTCCTCTTGTCTTTCCCCAGCTTCACCTGACTGTGAGCAGGAGGCAGGAGGAGATTAATGCTCTGCAGCAACGTAACGTCCACCTCAGAGAACTGGCCACCAGAGCTAAACACCTAGCCTCTGTACTGGATGTAAGTCAGGACACTGGAAACACACGCGCACGCACACACACATTCACATAAATAAACACATCAGATGATCACTCAACTACATAAAACTATAGTTGCAATCAAATCTCTCTCTATCTCTCTCTCTCTGTCTCTCTCTCTCTTTCTCATCTGTCTGTCTCTCTCTCTCTCTCTGTCTCTCTCTGTCTCTCTCTCTCTCTCTGTCTCTCTCTGTCTCTCTCTCTCTCTCTCTCTCTCTCTCTCTCTCTCTCTCTCTCTCTCTCTCTCTCTCTCTCTCTCTCTCTCTCTCTCTCTCTCTCTCTCTCTCAGAAGCTGATGATGGTGAGGGAACCATCATGTTTTCGACAACCCCCAGCATCCCCCTGTGACGAACCCCCTATGTCAATGATCCCATGTAAGAGGCAGCGTCTGGACGACACCCGTGACGACACATCGCCCCCTGGGTGTGTGGAAGACATCCTACGTGATGTCAGCGACCGCTGCAACACCGTCCTGCACCAGAGCACCGCTCAACTCCCTCTTCCCCAGGATAGTGACCCAGAGAGAATACTGATGTTCGGGGCGTTCTCTGGACTGCAGACATCCAGGACCACAGGTGGCGCTGTGGTGAGCACGGAGGACGCGGAGGCAGGAGAGAGCAGTAGTGACTCGTCTTTCAGGACTTCAATTAGGGAACACTGTACAATCAGGACTCAGACCTTCCCTCACGGACACGCCTTCACCTCCAGGACGACCCAGGGAGGGTACCGCTTCCGTTGGGTTCCCAGCCAGAGCTAGCCCTTAGCGGTACTGGTATCCCAGCCAGGGCTAGCCCTTAGCGGTACTGGTATCCCAGCCAGAGCTAGCCCTTAGCGGTACTGGATTCCCAGCCAGAGCTAGCCCTTAGCGGTACTGGTATCCCAGCCAGAGCTAGCCCTTAGCGGTACTGGGTTCCCAGCCAGAGCTGGCCCTTAGCGGTACTGGTATCCCAGCCAGGGCTAGCCCTTAGCGGTACTGGGTTCCCAGCCAGAGCTAGCCTTTAGCGGTACTGGGTATCCCAGCAAGAGCTAGCCCTTAGCATTAGCACTGAGCTAGAGCCATCTTGAACATGTAGTAGGTACTGCTGTTATTAGACTGCTAGCTTAGGCTAAATACTAGCTACACTATATTTATAAATTTATGTGGACACCCCTTCAAATTAGTGGATTCGCCTATTTCAGCCACATCCGTTGCTGACAGGTGTATAAAATCGAGCACACAGCCATGCAATCTCCATAGACAAACATTGGCAATAGAATGGCCTTACTGAAGAGGCTCCCGAGTGGCGCAGTAGTCTAAGGCACTGCATCTCAGTGCTAGAGGCGTCACTACAGACCCTGGTTCGATTCCAGGCTGTATCATAACCATCTGTGATTGAGAGTCCCATAGGGCGGCACACAATTGGCCCAGCATCGTCTGGGTTAGGGTTTGGCCGCTGTAGGCCGTCATTGTAAATAAGAATTTGTTCTTAACTGACTTGCCTAGTTAAATAAATAAAAACAGAGCTCAGTGACTTTCAATATGGCACCGTCATAGGATGCCACATTTCTAACAAGTCAGTTTGTCCAATTTCTGCCCTGCTAGAGCTTCCCCGGTCAGCTGTTATTGTGAAGTGGAAATGTCTAGGAGCAACAACGGCTCACCTGCAAAGTGGTAGGCCATACAAGCTCACAGAACGGGGAGTGCCAAAGCGCCTAGCACGTAATAATCTCGGTTGCAACACTCACTACTGAGTTCCAAACTGCCTCTGGAAGCAACGTCAGCACAATAACTGTTCGTCAGGAGCTTCATGAAATAGGTTTCCATGGCCAAGCCTAAGATTACCATGCACAATGCCAAACGTCGGTTGGAGTGGTGTAAAGCTCACTGCCATTGGAGCAGTCGAAACGCATTCTCTGGAGTGATGAATCAAGCTTCACCATGTGCCAGTCTGATGGACGAATCTGGGTTTGGCGGATGCCAGGAGAACGCTACCTGCCGCAACGCATAGTGCCAACTGTAAAGTTTGGTGGAGGAGGATTAATGGTCTGGGGCTGTTTTTCATGGTTCGGGCCCCTTAGTTCCAGTGAAGGGAAATCTTAACGCTACAGCATACAATGACATTCTAGATGATTCTGTGCTTCCAACTTTGTGGCAACAGTTTGGGGAAGGACCTTTGCTGTTTCAGCATGACAATGACCCTCGTGCACAAAGCGAAGTCCATACAGAAATGGTTTGTCGGTGTGTAAGAACTTGACTGGCCTGCACAGAGCCCTGACCTCAACCCCATCGAACACATTTGGGATGAATTGGAACACCGACTGCGAACCAGGCCTAATCGCCCAACATCAGTGCCCCCGACCTCACTAATGCTCTTGTGGCTGAATGGAAGCAAGTCCCCGAAGCAATGTTCCAACATCTAGTGGAAAGCTTTCCCAGAAAAATGGAGGCTGTTGTAGCGGCAAATGGGAGGAGCAACTCCATAAGATGTTTGATGAGCAAGTGTCCACATACTTTTGGTCATGTAGTGTATATCTCAGGGTTGGCCAACCCTCCCTTTCTGAATAGTAACCTGCCTACATACTGAGAACATTCTAAATTGTAAATAACTTTGTGTGTACAACAAGCCAAAAGCTTTCGGCAGTGGCAGTATATTCTTTACTCTTGCTTTGACCAAGGTATGGTTAGTTCATTTTTCTAACTACTAATTTCTTACTACCAGGGGTGGCAGGTAGCCTAGTGGTTAGAGCATTGGGCCAGTAACCAGCAGGTAGCCTAGTGGTTAGAGCGTTGGGACAGTAACCAGCAGGTAGCCTAGTGGTTAGAGTGTTGGGCCAGTAACCAGCAGGTAGCCTAGTGGTTAGAGTGTTGGGCCAGTAACCAGCAGGTAGCCTAGTGGTTAGAGCGTTGGGCCAGTAACCAGCAGGTAGTCTAGCGGTTAGAGCATTGGGCCAGTAACCAGCAGGTAGCCTAGTGGTTAGAGCGTTGGGCCAGTAACCAGCAGGTAGCCTAGTGGTTAGAGTGTTGGGCCAGTAACCAGCAGGTAGCCTAGGGGTTAGAGCGTTGGGCCAGTAACCAGCAGGTAGACTAGTGGTTAGAGTGTTGGGCCAGTAACCAGCAGGTAGCCTAGTGGTTAGAGCGTTGGGCCAGTAACCAGCAGGTAGCCTAGTGGTTAGAGTGTTGGGCCAATAACCAGCAGGTAGCCTAGTGGTTAGAGCGTTGGGCCAGTAACCAGCAGGTAGCCTAGTGGTTAGAGTGTTGGGCCAGTAACCAGCAGGTAGCCTAGTGGTTAGAGTGTAGGGGGGGCAGGTAGCCTAGTGGTTAGAGCGTTGGGCCAGTAACCAGCAGGTAGCCTAGTGGTTAGAGCATTGGGCCAGTAACCAGCAGGTAGCCTAGTGGTTAGAGCGTTGGGCCAGTAACCAGCAGGTAGCCTAGTGGTTAGAGCGTTGGGCCAGTAACCAGCAGGTAGCCTAGTGGTTAGAGCGTTGGGCCAGTAACCAGCAGGTAGCCTAGTGGTTAGAGCGTTGGGCCAGTAACCAGCAGGTAGCCTAGTGGTTAGAGCGTTGGGCCAGTAACCAGCAGGTAGCCTAGTGGTTAGAGCGTTGGGCCAGTAACCAGCAGGTAGCCTAGTGGTTAGAGTGTTGGGCCAGTAACCAGCAGGTAGCCTAGTGGTTAGAGCGTTGGGCCAGTAACCAGCAGGTAGTCTAGCGGTTAGAGCATTGGGCCAGTAACCAGCAGGTAGCCTAGTGGTTAGAGCGTTGGGCCAGTAACCAGCAGGTAGCCTAGTGGTTAGAGTGTTGGGCCAGTAACCAGCAGGTAGCCTAGGGGTTAGAGCGTTGGGCCAGTAACCAGCAGGTAGACTAGTGGTTAGAGTGTTGGGCCAGTAACCAGCAGGTAGCCTAGTGGTTAGAGCGTTGGGCCAGTAACCAGCAGGTAGCCTAGTGGTTAGAGTGTTGGGCCAATAACCAGCAGGTAGCCTAGTGGTTAGAGCGTTGGGCCAGTAACCAGCAGGTAGCCTAGTGGTTAGAGTGTTGGGCCAGTAACCAGCAGGTAGCCTAGTGGTTAGAGTGTAGGGGGGGCAGGTAGCCTAGTGGTTAGAGCGTTGGGCCAGTAACCAGCAGGTAGCCTAGTGGTTAGAGCATTGGGCCAGTAACCAGCAGGTAGCCTAGTGGTTAGAGCGTTGGGCCAGTAACCAGCAGGTAGCCTAGTGGTTAGAGCGTTGGGCCAGTAACCAGCAGGTAGCCTAGTGGTTAGAGCGTTGGGCCAGTAACCAGCAGGTAGCCTAGTGGTTAGAGCGTTGGGCCAGTAACCAGCAGGTAGCCTAGTGGTTAGAGCGTTGGGCCAGTAACCAGCAGGTAGCCTAGTGGTTAGAGCGTTGGGCCAGTAACCAGCAGGTAGCCTAGTGGTTAGAGCGTTGGGCCAGTAACCAGCAGGTAGCCTAGTGGTTAGAGCGTTGGGCCAGTAACCAGCAGGTAGCCTAGTGGTTAGAGCGTTGGGCCAGTAACCAGCAGGTAGCCTAGTGGTTAGAGCGTTGGGCCAGTAACCAGCAGGTAGTCTAGTGGTTAGAGTGTTGGGCCAGTAACCAGCAGGTAGCCTAGTGGTTAGAGTGTTGGGCCAGTAACCAGCAGGTAGCCTAGTGGTTAGAGCGTTGGGCCAGTAACCAGCAGGTAGCCTAGTGGTTAGAGCGTTGGGCCAGTAACCAGCAGGTAGCCTAGTGGTTAGAGCGTTGGGCCAGTAACCGAAAGGTCGCTAGTTCAGATCTCCGAGCTGACAAGGTAAAAATCTGTCGTTCTGCCCCTGAACAAGGAAGTTAACCCACTGTTCCTAGGCAGGTCATTGTAAATAAGAATTTGTTCTTAACCCACTGTTCCTAGTTAAAAAAAAAAAAAATGGTCAATCAACAAACCAAGTAGAATGGGTGTTTATAGGCCTAATGGTGCTGTCTCCTCAGGTATCCTAGCAACTGAATTAAACTGTGTTTTTGTTAATTCTATCTTTGTGTTTACGTTTGCTCGTGCGTGTGTTGAAAATCCCCAGGGCCCAGCCTAATAGGGCCCAGCCTAATAATCCAGGTGGACAATGGAACACCTCACCCACGCAATCTACACCAATGTTTCAAACTTGTTTCAAAGTCTAAAGATACATGTTGTCATTTTGTTTGTATGTAATAAAGAGGATGTTTTGAATTAAATATTGTCATATATACATAATGATTTCTGTATAGATTAAAGGGACACTCTGAATTTGCTTCATCCATTAATGAAATGTACCCATTTTGATTCTTGAAAAATATAACGTATATAAAATTCTCAGTTCATCTATCACACCCCACCAGAACCAAAAATATACGCTTGTTTTCACTCCAATGTTTCCAAGGAAAGTAAATGTAAACAAACACTGCATAGCCTTACAACATGGTTAAAACTACAATTTTGATATCATGGATGGTCAGTCCCTGCATCCATACCGAAACAGGGGTAGGATAGACGTTTTGTTATTGTTTCAACTGCTTATTGCCGTTTTAAGGAGGATTTAAGGGATAGCAAGTGTAAATGAATGGAATTAAAGGGATATAAGTATATTAATGGAATTAAAGGGATATAAGTAAATTAATGGAATTAAAGGGATATAAGTAAACTAATGGAATTAACGGGATATAAGTAAACTAATGGAATTAACGGGATATAAGTAAACTAATGGAATTAATGGGATATAAGTAAATTAATGGAATTAAAGGGATATAAGTAAATGAATGGAATTAAAGGGATATAAGTAAATGAATGGAATTAAAGGGATATAAGTAAATGAATGGAATTAAAGGGATATAAGTAAATGAATGGAATTAAAGGGATATAAGTAAATGAATGGAATTAAAGTAAGGGGAAAGAAAGTAACAGTTTATTTTGATGTTTGTTAAGGCTTTCCTTTCCATGTTTCAGGAGCAAAACAAACGTGACCCCAGTGACACTTGACCTGTAGGTCCTTCATCTTAATTTGTTCTGTCTGTCTGTCTGTCTGTCTGTCTGTCTGTCTGTCTGTCTGTCTGTCTGTCTGTCTGTCTGTCTGTCTGTCTGTCTGTCTGTCTGTCTGTCTGTCTGTCTGTCTGTCTGTCTGTCTGTCTGTGTTGTGGTCCTTTTGTCCTGGAAGGGAGGGTGAGGGAGGTTAAGGGAAGGGGGAGGGAGGGTGAGGGATGTTGAGGGAGGTTGAGGGAAGGGGAAGGGAGGGTGAGGGAGGGAGGATGAGGTTGAGGGAGGTTAAGGGAGGTTAAGGTAAGGGGAAGGGAGGGTGAAGGGAGGGTGAGGGAGGTTAAGGTAAGGTGAAGGGAGGGTGAGGGAGGGTAAGGGGAAGGGAGGGTGAAGGGAGATTAAGGTAAGGGGAAGGGAGGGTGAAGGGAGGGTGAGGGAGGTTAAGGTAAGGTGAAGGGAGGGTGAGGGAGGTTAAGGTAAGGTGAAGGGAGGGTGAGGGAGGTTAAGGTAAGGTGAAGGGAGGGTGAGGGAGGTTAAGGTAAGGGGAAGGGAGGGTGAAGGGAGGTTAAGGTAAGGGGAAGGGAGGGTGAGGGAGGTTAATGTAAGGGGAAGGGAGGGTGAAGGGAGGTTAAGGTAAGGGGAAGGGAGGGTGAGGGAGGTTAATGTAAGGGGAAGGGAGGGTGAGGCTGTCCAGAGGTGAACATCAGACCACACTAGGACACCTGTTCAAACTCCTAATCCCTAAGGTGTGTTTGCCTAAGGCCTCTGGAAACAAGACATGAACAGGGCATGATTTACAGTACAGCTGCTGAAGGAAGTATTGTTTGAGGAGAATTTAACAGCCTGAGGGAAGGAGTGAGGGAAGGAGGAGATAAGATATAGAGACTGAGACCTGAAAACCACAATCTCTGTTAACTGGATTTTTTCCAGTGGTGGTGAAACACGAAAACAATCAGGTACTGGACAGGACCCCCCCCTCCCCCTCCCAAAAACAACTGGTTTACCAAGACGCACAACAGACAATGTTTCAATCCCACTGGGGTGGATGTGTCTTCAAACGGTTGTACCAGGTGCTTGACGTGGGCTGAGAGAGTACAGTGCTACTTGGATGAGGGAGGCAGGGAGGAGATAAGAGACATACTTAGTCTGAGACCTGACAATCACTACACTGCATAGGTCCTGTATCAACCAATCACTGCACTGCATAGGTCCTGTATCAACCAATCACTGCACTGCATAGGTCCTGTATCAACCAATCACTGCACTGCATAGGTCCTGTATCAACCAATCACTGCACTGCATAGGCCCTGTATCAACCAATCACTGCACTGCATAGGTCCTGTATCAACCAATCACTGCACTGCATAGGTCCTGTATCAACCAATCACTGCACTGCATAGGTCCTGTATCAACCAATCACTGCACTGCATAGGTCCTGTATCAACCAATCACTGCACTGCATAGGTCCTGTATCAACCAATCACTGCACTGCATAGGTCCTGTATCAACCAATCACTGCACTGCATAGGCCCTGTATCAACCAATCACTGCACTGCATAGGTCCTGTATCAACCAATCACTGCACTGCATAGGTCCTGTATCAACCAATCACTGCACTGCATAGGTCCTGTATCAACCAATCACTGCACTGCATAGGTCCTGTATCAACCAATCACTGCATAGGTCCTGTATCAACCAATCACTGCACTGCACAGGCCCTGTATCAACCAATCACTGCACTGCATAGGCCCTGTATCAACCAATCACTGCACTGCATATGCCCTGTATCAACCAATCACTGCACTGCATAGGCCCTGTATCAACCAATCATTGCACTGCATAGGCCCTGTATCAACCAATCACTGCGCTGCATAGGTCCTGTATCAACCAATCACTGCACTACATAGGCCCTGTATCAACCAATCACTGCACTGCATAGGCCCTGTATCAACCAATCACTGCACTGCATAGGCCCTGTATCAACCAATCACTGCACTGCATAGGCCCTGTATCAACCAATCACTGCACTGCATAGGCCTTGTATCAACCAATCACTGCACTGTATAGGTCCTGTATCAACCAATCACTGCACTGCATAGGCCCTGTATCCACCAATCACTGCACTGCATAGGCCCTGTATCAACCAATCACTGCACTGTCCCATAGGGTTCCTATTGAATAGATATTTCCAGTTCCTCAATTCCATTTCAGTTGTATTTTTTTGGAGGTCATCAAACATTCCAATTCTGACAATATTTGTTTAACTTTTTTTAAAGCATCTCACAGCTGACCTTGATAACATTCATCTCAGCCTAACAACTGGCCCGAGAGTATCTTTACGTGTGTCTGCTTCCTGAATCATCAGACATTACGACGTGTATCAGTGATAACTTGCGTGCCGTTGGACACACGCAGGCACCCGCCTCAAAGGTCTTATCGTATTTCATGGTAACATTTGTTCAGCAAATCAGAACACTGACCACAACATTTACAACACTTTCCCAATATCATAAAACTGTGAGATCTCTGTTTGTTCGTCTGATTCTCTGTTCAACTGGGGGGCGTTGATCCACATTGTCACCTTGAAGTTTTACCGCTGTCTTATCACTGCTGGCATCCTAGGAGTTATCAGACACATAAAAGTACACACAAAAGCACACACACACACACACACACACACACACACACACACACACACACACACACACACACACCACACAAAAGCACACACACACACACAAAAGCACACACACACACACACACACACACACACACAAAAGCACACACACTCACACACACACACACACACACACACACACACACACACACACACACACACACACACACACACACACACACACACACACACACACACACACACACACACACACACACACACACACACACACACACACCCTTATGATTAAGGTATCAGTTCAGACAACCCAGAGTTGGGCCACTGTTTGACTAGGCCATTTGTAGGTATTTCTGAGCTAGATAAACCTTAAACCCACAAGACCTTTCATGTTATATGTTACTGACTGTATGTATCAGAGCTGACCAGTCAATAGAGAACATGGTATGTATCAGAGCTGACCAGTCAATAGAGAACATGGTATGTATCAGAGCTGACCAGTCAATAGAGAACATGGTATCAGAGCTGACCAGACAATAGAGAACATGGTATCAGAGATGACCAGACAATAGAGAACATGGTATCAGAGCTGACCAGACAATAGAGAACATGGTATCAGAGATGACCAGACAATAGAGAACATGGTATCAGAGCTGACCAGACAATAGAGAACATGGTATCAGAGCTGACCAGACAATAGAGAACATGGTATCAGAGTTGACCAGACAATAGAGAACATGGTATGTATCAGAAGTAAATAAAAGGAAAGAACATCATGAGATACTTATGCTATAAAGCATTTATTTACCCAGTAGTTTGGGTCCTGGATGCTGATTGGCTGACAGCCGTGGTATGTTAGACCGTATACCGCGGGTATGACAAAACATTTATTAAGTACAGCCCTTAGTCGTGGTATAAATCGACCATATACCACATCTCCTCAGGCCTTATTGCTTAACGCCTGTTTTGACTTTTCTACGCCCAGGAACCCCCCCCCCCCCCCCCAGGCAAACCAGTGACCCAGGAACCCCCCCCCCCCCCCCCCCCCCCTCCCCCCAGACAAACCAGTTACCCAGGAACCCCCCCCCCCCCCAGGCAAGCCAGTTACCCAGGAACCCCCCCCCCACAGGCAAACCAGTTACCCAGGAACCCCCTCCCAGGAACCCCTCCCAGACAAACCAGTTACCCAGGAACCCCCTCCCAGACAAACCAGTTACCCAGGAACCCCCTCCCAGACAAACCAGTTACCCAGGAACCCCCACCCCAGACAAACCAGTTACCCAGGAACCCCCTCCCAGGAACCCCTCCCAGACAAACCAGTTACCCAGGAACCCCCACCCCAGGCAAACCAGTTACCCAGGAACCCCCTCCCAGGAACCCCTCCCAGACAAACCAGTTACCCAGGAACCCCCTCCCAGACAAACCAGTTACCCCGGAACCCCCTTCATTATTTTGACCTCCCTACATTATAACAGGAAGAGGAAGTGAGAGCTCTAAAATAGCCTATTTACTGGAAAGGTAACTTGAAACACATTATTGCTAAGAGGAGCTGTTTCTCTGGTTAAACAAAGGTTAGCCATTTATTGGGGAAAAAATGACTGTCCAAATCAAGAAAGCTTACCGGCAGACAGCGGCAAAAAATGTATGTCACACACACACACACACACACACACACACACACACACACACACACACACACACACACACACACACACACACACACACACACACACACACACACACACACACACACACACACACAATAAGAGCTAGAGTTGGCTCTCTGCTGACTCCAACTGATCAAAGCACAGGACTGACCCTAAAATGACCCTGCCATGGTACTGTTCTGAGAGATATGACAGGGATTTACACTGAGTATAACCAAACATTAGGAACACCTTCCTAATATTGAGTTATAAGCCTCACTTTTTTCCCCTCGGAACAGCCTCAATTTGTCAGGGCACGGACTCTATAAGGTGGTGAAGGCTTTCCATAGGGATTCTGGCCCTTGTTGACTCCAATGCTTCCCACAGATTGGCTGGATGTCCTTTGGGTGGTGGACCAATCTTGATACACACAGGAAACTGTTGAGGGTGACAAACCCAGCAGCGCTGCAGTTCTTGACACAAACTGGTGCACCTGGCACCTACTACCAAACCCCGTTCAAAGGCACTTACTTTTATTTTTTTTGTCTTGCCTATTCACCCTCTGAATGGCACACATACACAATCCATGTCTCAACTGCCTTAAGAATTAAAAATACTTCTTTAACCTGTCTCCTCTCCTTCATCTACACTGATTGAAGTGGAATTAACAACTGACATCAATAAGGGATCATAGCTTTCACCTGGATTCACCTGGTCAGTCTATGTCCTGGAAAAAGCAGGTGTTCTTAATGTTTTGTACACTCAGTGTATTATGATATGTACAGAGACAATATTTATGTGATAGTGTACATACAACACCTGGATGTTGGATATGTTCAAATAATGACGTTGTTATAAAATAGAATAGAATAATTGTATTTATATTTTTTTTTTACTTTCCCATGCCTTGCCTAAAAATATGTTTATTTTCTGGGTATAGACTACAGTTTGTTTCTTTTGCATCTCTTGTCAAGAAATGAGGAATACAAATCCAAACTAAAACATGAAAGTGCTTGTGTATTTCACCCTTTTAATTTTTTCTGACTCCCCTTTCACATGGCTCTGAATAGTTTAATGATAAATAGTTTAATGATTATATGTGTGATTATTTTGGGGGTTTATGGAAATCAGTCTATCACATTTTCAGGAATAGGCTACGGAAATGTTCGCCGTTTGTATCCTTGATGCCGGTGTAAATCAAACAGGACGCTTGGTGTCAGAAAGAAAGGACTTGCCTTCATCCGTTAAAAAACGACTTTAGGGTCAGACCCCCCCCAAAAAAACATATTACCGCCAAAGCGTGACTTGCCTTGAGACATTGTTCTAGCAAACAAATCCATTTCTCGTTGATAAGCCCTCAGAATAAAGCACGTTTGACACCGCTTGTCGGTGACAAGTTCTACCGTTTACCGCCAAAACTGCGGGAGAGAATGCGGGAAGGAATATCTCCTGACAATACGTTTCCTCTGCAACTTAATACGAGAACACTTTAGAAAGTAACCTGCGAGGCAAATAAATGTCAGACTATATTTAGTCTATAGATTTAATCAGTAACTGATGCCGCTGTCGGTGATGAGAAGAAGAAGGATGATGATGATAGTGGCGGCGATGATAAAGATACATGTGATGAGGATGATGATGATGATACAGATAATGATGATTAAATCCCATGTCATCACTGTACGGGACATTATAGGAAAGCATCTGTTGTCTCTCCTGTCATTGATTGCACCTGTTTACAGCCAGGCCGCGCTGATCTCAGGCTGTGAGGGGAAACATATGGAAGTGGCAGGTGGCAGTTTAAAAAATAAATAAAAGAACCACGTCTCTCGCGCTGTTCCCGCCCTTCAGCACTCTGAGCGGGAGCTCCAGTCTGATTGGTTCATGAGGGAGTCATAGAGACCGGCGGGCAACAGAGGGCTAACAGCCAATTATATTGATATCCAAAATATTCACACTATATTTCTGTGTAATTTTACAGCAATTATTATTATTTTTTTTAAATGACATGAACGCGGTACCCTAGTTTAGAGCAGATAATAATGAATAGCTTAGTAATAACGATAATAATAATAGCCTAATATGACTAATTGATTCGTCAACATTGTATTGATTCGTATTACACTCTAAAAAGAAAATTGTTTTAGGGGTTCTTCAAATTGGAACTGTGGGGGAACCCCTTTTACTGGATCCTCGAAGAACCTTATGAAGAACCTTTTGGGGTACATTTTTTAATCCGCCCCCCCCCTTCCCTATTATAATTATTATTAATAATATGCATAACAATAACAACAATAACACAATATTTTAGTAGTCAGTGTTTATCACGATTTTAGTGGCAAAGCAGAATTTTAAAAAAATCCTAACATGAGGTAGACTCCCAGCAGAGCCCCAAATCCAATGGGTTTATCACCTGGCGTGTTGATGTTAACGTGTTGATGTTCTCCGTGTCCGTAGCCAGAATGATTTTGCAGTGCTTGGTGATTGGACAGGTTTCCCGCTTTATTCATCAGAGGTGTTGGCAGGGGGAAGTCTGTCAATCACAAAACATAGCGGTGATACAGATGATTAACAAAACATGCACACGACACTACTCATACCTTGGTTTTGTGGTAAATGTGAATGAGAAAAAAAACTGTTTTAATAATGGTTTACATACCTTGTCCATAATGTAGAGGCCTATGGGATATTCATTGAAGAGGTACGGGAGGAGGATGGTAAATGTGATCTGCATTACATACCAATACCAATTGACTTACCTTTGTATGCCTCCTCATCTGTATACCTGCAGACACAGCCACAGACAGACACAGCCACAGACCCAGACACATACAGACGCAGACACAGACACAGCCACAGACCCAGACACATGCAGACGCAGACACAGACAGACACATACAGACGCAGACACAGACAGACACAGACACAAACGCAGAAACAGACACAGACAGACACAGCCACAGCCACAGACACAGACAGACACAGCAACAGACACAGCCACAAACCAAGACACAGACACAGACAGACACAGCCACAGACAGACACAGCCACAGACCCAGACACATACAGACGCAGACACAGACACAGACCGCCACAGACGCAGCCACAGACAGACACAGACACAGACCAAGACACAGACACAGACAGCCACAGACGCAGACACAGACCAAGACGCAGACACACACCACACAAAAGTGAGCAGTTCAGTCATCTGCACCCAATACAGCTACCCTTCAACATATTATTATAGTCTACATATTATTACCTCTTTGTTGACTGATATCCATTGAATTGTGGCCATTTTCTGTTTTTTAGAAAGATTTGCACAAATATGAAAAGATACATAGTGTCATCAGAAGACAATATAACTGTATATCACACAAGGGACAAACCTTAAACTTTAATTGAGATCTTGACATTTTTCAGTTAAGTGCCTACACCCTGCTCTCCTTTCAAATTAAAAACCAAGTGTTTCATTTGGGCAGTTAGGTTCCTGTAAAGAACCCCCCCCCCCCACCAATTAAGGAGGTCCCTCGATGAACCCCACCTACTACCGGGTTATTGGAAGAACATTTTGGGGGCCATTTTCAGTGCCAATAACCCTAAGGTTCTTCAGAGAACTTTGAGGATCTAAGAAGAACGAACCCTTGTTGAGTGTAATAACAATAACAAGCTATTGTCTATTTTAAGTCTATGTCTTCTATCTCATGGGGGTTACATTATTTAATGTAGGCCTTCTATAGACTGTTTTATCACTTCCTAGAAAAAATGTTTTGGGATCGAAATGTGTGTGTGTGTGTGTGTGTGTGTGTGTGTGTGTGTGTGTGTGTGTGTGTGTGTGTGTGTGTGTGTGTGTGTGTGTGTGTGTGTGTGTGTGTGTGTGTGTGTGTGTGTGTGTGTGTGTGTGTGTGTGTGTGTGTGTGTGTGTGTGTGTGTGAGTGGGCTAGTCTACAATAAATCATGCAGGAATGTCCAAAAATGAATTAGGGCCCTACAGAATTGCAAGACAATGTTCGATTGTTTCTAAATAACCACTAATAATGCTGACAGTTTAAAATAAATTACACGCTATTCTCTATAACCGCGCCAAGACCTTTAAAACTTTTGCCGCGTTGCCCTCTGTTGACTCTTTAGATTAGATATTGTTTCCCTGTGGCAGTTCATGTCTGTCTCCAGGGAAACTAGGACGCCTCCAAACAGGGAAACCCTGCTAGTGACGGGGATCACCTTCCTATCCACCAATGGCGAGCCGACGAAACAGACTTCCCGCTCCGGCATCCGCCCCTGCGCGTATTTAGGAACTACGAAGCACAGACACAAAACAGGTGCACATTCAGCCACAGTGGATTTGAACGGGTAACAAGTGAAGGCTACTACTGTCAGTCAGTAAAGTTCGCAAGAGTTTAATATATATATTTTTTTTTAGCTAATATGGACTGGAAGTTGAATAGATATTCGCGTTTTAAAGTGAAAACCGAGGACACGGTGCTTTGGGTAGGTTTCGGTCCACCTACTGTTGAGTAGTGCGTAATTGTGGGGTGAACGCTATGTAAACTGTTGTTTTTTTATTCTACCGGTCAGGAGAAAATCACGAGGAGACTGCTGGTGGATTTCAGGACGAAGAGGAGACATTGCCCCGTTCCTACTACACAAAAGGTAAGGTGGTGATATCAATCATTTTATAAACTTAGGCTAGTAATAATACACATACACGTTGATTGTGCCACAATACAATGAAGCAGACACGGAGTAAATAATAGTTAAACCAGTTTGTTAAACATATCAGTGGACAGGAAAGGACAGAAGGAGAAGACATGAAAGAGGGGGATGGAAGGAGTGGGAGAGGAGAGGACAGGAGGCGAGGAGAGAGGAGAGAACGGAGGACAGGAGGTGAGGAGAGAGGAGAGAACAGAGGACAGGAGGTGAGGAGAGAGGAGAGAACGGAGAGAGGAGAGGAGGAGAGAACAGAAAAGCAGGGAAGAGGGGAGGAGAGGACGGTGACAGTGTGGCAGTGTACCGCTGCTAGCTGTGCTAATGTGATTGACAGCTGTCAGCTACACTCCTCACTGCTGTTGTCTGAAGCAGTGCCCCCCACCCTTAACAGACAGACAGACACAGAGACAGAGACAGACACAGACAGACAGACAGGCAGACAGACAGACAGACAGACAGACAGACAGACAGACAGACAGACAGACAGACAGGCATGCACCTTAAAACAAACTATTGTACCTATTTGATTTAATACAAAAAAATATTTGGTTTCTCAGACTAACACAAATGCCAGTTTAGATGGTAACACAGATTGAAGTCCTCCTGTGGGAGTGGGCGGGGTCTGGTGGTAAAGCTGAGTGGGCGGGGTCTGGCGGTAAAGCTGAGTGGGCAGCAGATGTCAAAGAAGCAGCTGGCAGAGACAGAAACACAAGTAGCCCTGAAAGTCAAACACTCGTCCCTTATTACAAGGTGCTGGGCTGAATTCATCAATGAATTGTCAGAACGTATGACGTAATTAGTTATGAGATAGTGGTGAAATGTGCTTGGTTTTAGTACACGCTTCGAAAAAAGGGTTCCAAAAGGGTTCTTTGGCTGTTCCCCTTTGAAGAACCCTTTTTGGTTCCAGGTAGAACCCCTTTGGGTTCCATGTATAACCCTCTGTGGAAAGGTAGAACTTTCTTTACCTGGAACCTAATGGGTTCTACCTGGAACCAATAAGGGTTCTTCAAAGGGGAACAGCCAAAGAACCCTTTTGGGTTCTAGATAGCACCTGTTTGTGTGTATTATATAATTTGTATTTGGTCAATAGGCAGTGTAATGTCAGCTGACTTCTGTGATTTGATAAGGTTGAGAGTGGTTCAACATGTGATTGGTTAGTAAGCAGTGTAATGTAACGTGATTGGTTAGTAGGCAGTGTAACGTTAGCTGACTGTTTTCTCATTTGTCAGCTCACGCTACAGTTGCTCCCTAACCTCTCACCCGAAACTCCGCCTCCACCCGCCAAAGGATTTAACCCACCAGGACGGGCATGCTGCATACAGGCTTTTCTTCCAACCCTGCACTAACGCACCTGATTCTACTAATCTGCTTCTCTTTGTTGCTCTGATTAGCTGCATAAGGTATGGTAGAGCAGGGCTGGAGCCCTAGTGGCTCTCCAGGAAGAGGGTTGGCCACCCCTGTCTTCTCTTCTTGTTCTGATTGGGCGGCTGGGAGGCAGTGTCTTGTTAGCTGATTGGTTTGTTTTACCAGCTTACCTGCTGCTGCCCTCTAGCTGTCCATGTAAACCGTCACTGGTCCGTTGATTTCACCATCTCTAATGGCTCTACAGTACAGCAGAGATCATCAACCAGATTTAGCCACGGGCCGATGTTTTTATGTTGAGCGGATGGTCGGGGGCCTGAACATAATTACAAATAATTTGTAGACTGCAAATTGACCACAAGAAGCTCAAACAGATATACTATTTGACTAAAACATAATAATTTCAAACCTTGCTTACATTTTTATACGATCACGTCTCTCTATTATGCGTGGGAATAATTAAGATTTCCAAAATTAAAATCTCTTGGGAGCTGATTTCCTGCTGTGTTACAGTCTTTAATGTCAAGCAACAAATACAAAATTATATATATATATATAATAATAAAAACATGTTAGCTCATAAAACTTGGGCTGATGTTGCCTGAATCTGATGGTCAGTCTCAGCAGAGGGAGAGAGCGGCAGACTGAGAGTATATACAACCCATATTTATGTTTATTTATTTCCCTTGTGTACTTTAGCCATTTGTACATTGTTACAACACTGTATATATATAATATGACATTTGTAATGTCTTTATTGTTTTGAAACTTCTGTATGTGTAATGTTTACTGTTAATTTTTATTGTTTATTTCACTTTTGTATATTATCTACCTCACTTGCTTTGGCAATGTTAACACATGTTTCCCATGCCAATAAAGCCCCTTGAATTGAATTGAATTGAGTCCGCTTCTCACCATCCCTCCGCTCTCCCTTTCCTCGGTTGACACTGACAAAAAAGACTCACCGTCTTCCAGCTGATGGCGAAACTCGAGTCGCACCGCATTATTCCTGCCTCATGCACCAATTCAGATTGTTACTCCTATGACCAGAGAAAGTGAAACTTTCCTCGATATATAAAAAGACCTAAGAATATAATAACAAATTCAAGCCCATCGATACACTGATTTATGGTTTATAAAAGTGTTGACAGTGCTGAGTAAGCCCACTGGTTGTAGCGCGAGTAGAATGTGCATTTTATGGGTTATAAAAGTGTTGATTTAAACGTGTTGACAGATATTAGCTTTCATTTTTACACCTGCTACGTTACTGCAGATACGATAATCTGAGCCTTCCGTGGCACTTGATTATGATTTCCCGAGCCCCACCGGGAAGGCAGAGTTTGTACCTTCAGACATATGAAATGGGAACAGTTTGCGTACCCGGGCCCGCTAGGCAACCGAATCGAGTGCACTTATTGGCCAACAGCGTGAGACAACTGAATAAAAATAGGAATGTAAAAGGCTTTATCGTTGGGTTTTACAGAAATGTTTGGCGATCGACTAGGAATGCCTAGTGGAATGTTCCATTGACTTGGATAGACATCTCTGTGTCATTATGGCGTCTGTGAGGTGCATGTTCCATTGACTTGGATAGACATCTCTGTATCATTATGGCGTCTGTGAGGTGCATGTTCCATTGACTTGGATAGACATCTCTGTATCATTATGGCGTCTGTCAGGTGCATGTTCCATTGACTTGGATAGACATCTCTGTGTCATTATGGCGTCTGTGAGGTGCATGTTCCATTGACTTGGATAGACATCTCTGTGTCATTATGGCGTCTGTGAGGTGCATGTTCCATTGACTTGGATAGACATGGATAGACATCTCTGTATCATCTGTATCATTATGACATCTCTGTATCAATATATACACTGCTCAAAAAAATAAAGGGAACACTTAAACAACAGAATGTAACTCCAAGTCAATCACACTTCTGTGAAATCAAACTGTCCACTTAGGAAGCAACACTGATTGACAATAAATTTCACATGCTGTTGTGCAAATGGAATAGACAAAAGGTGGAAATTATAGGCAATTAGCAAGACACCCCCAATAAAGGAATGGTTCTGCAGGTGGTGACCACAGACCACTTCTCAGTTCCTATGCTTCCTGGCTGATGTTTTGGTCACTTTTGAATGCTGGCGGTGCTTTCACTCTAGTGGTAGCATGAGACGGAGTCTACAACCCACACAAGTGGCTCAGGTAGTGCAGTTCATCCAGGATGGCACATCAATGCGAGCTGTGGCAAAAAGGTTTGCTGTGTCTGTCAGCGTAGGGTCCAGAGCATGGAGGCGCTACCAGGAGACAGGCCAGTACATCAGGAGACGTGGAGGAGGCCGTAGGAAGGCAACAACCCAGCAGCAGGACCGCTACCTCCGCCTTTGTGCAAGGAGGTGCACTGCCAGAGCCCTGCAAAATGACCTCCAGCAGGCCACAAATGTGCATGTGTCAGCATATGGTCTCACAAGGGGTCTGAGGATCTCATCTCGGTACCTAATGGCAGTCAGGCTACCTCTGGCGAGCACATGGAGGGCTGTGCGGCCCCACAAAGAAATGCCACTCCACACCATGACTGACCCATCGCCAAACCGGTCATGCTGGAGGATGTTGCAGGCAGCAGAACGTTCTCCACGGCGTCTCCAGACTCTGTCACATGTGCTTATGTGCTCAGTGTGAACCTGCTTTCATCTGTGAAGAGCACAGGGCGCCAGTGGCGAATTTGCCAATCTTGGTGTTCTCTGGCAAATGCCAAATGTCCTGCACGGTGTTGGGCTGTAAGCACAACCCCCACCTGTGGACGTCGGGCCCTCATACCACCCTCACGGAGTCTGTTTCTGACCGTTTGAGCAGACACATGCACATTTGTGGCCTGCTGGA
The DNA here is from genome assembly GCF_016432855.1 of Salvelinus namaycush. Taxonomy (NCBI): domain Eukaryota; kingdom Metazoa; phylum Chordata; class Actinopteri; order Salmoniformes; family Salmonidae; genus Salvelinus; species Salvelinus namaycush. Next base: position 26,687 of record NW_024057904.1, read on the forward strand.
GGTCATTTTGCAGGGCTCTGGCAGTGCACCTCCTTGCACAAAGGCGGAGGTAGCGGTCCTGCTGCTGAATTGTTGCCCTCCTACGGCCTCCTCCACGTCTCCTGATGTACTGGCCTGTCTCCTGGTAGCGCCTCCATGCTCTGGACACTACGCTGACAGACACAGCAAACCTTTTTGCCACAGCTCGCATTGATGTGCCATCCTGGATGAACTGCACTACCTGAGCCACTTGTGTGGGTTGTAGACTCCGTCTCATGCTACCACTAGAGTGAAAGCACCGCCAGCATTCAAAAGTGACCAAAACATCAGCCAGGAAGCATAGGAACTGAGAAGTGGTCTGTGGTCACCACCTGCAGAACCATTCCTTTATTGGGGGTGTCTTGCTAATTGCCTATAATTTCCACCTTTTGTCTATTCCATTTGCACAACAGCATGTGAAATTTATTGTCAATCAGTGTTGCTTCCTAAGTGGACAGTTTGATTTCACAGAAGTGTGATTGACTTGGAGTTACATTCTGTTGTTTAAGTGTTCCCTTTATTTTTTTGAGCAGTGTATATATATATATATTTTTAAAGGAGACAGGAGGAGAGGAGATAGAATCCGTGTCACGATGAGGCAGGGCTGTGTAAGCTGGCTGTTTTGAGTTCAGTAGCTACACATACTTCCATATCACGAATAGGATTTTTTAAAGGTCAACATTGTATCAAACGTGTAAAATACTATTCCTTCTATGAATCAATGAAACAAAGTCCCGTTAATGTTGAATCAATGAAACAAAGTCCCGTTAATGTTGAATCAATGAAACAAAGTCCCGTTAATGTTGAATCAATGAAACAAAGTCCCGTTAATGTTGAATCAATGAAACAAAGTCCCGTTAATGTTGAATCAATGAAACAAAGTCCCGTTAATGTTGAATCAATGAAACAAAGTCCCGTCAATGTTGAATTTCAAGTAATCGGCTTAACAGTTTTTTTTGTTTTACATTGAATGATTGTTCTACATTAAACATGTACATACTACCTCAATCAGCCTGACTAACTGGTGTCTGTATATAGCCTCGCTACTGTATATATCCTCTCTACTGTATATAGCCTCACTACTGTATATAGCCTCACTACTGTATATAGCCTCTACTGTATATAGCCTCACTACTGTATATAGCCTCGCTACTGTATATAGCCTCGCTACTGTATATAGCCTCACTACTGTATATAGCCTCTACTGTATATAGCCTCACTACTGTATATAGCCTCTACTGTATATAGCCTCTCTACTGTATATAGCCTCTCTACTGTATATAGCCTCTACTGTATATAGCCTCTCTACTGTATATAGCCTCTCTACTGTATATAGCCTCTACTGTATATAGCCTCTCTACTGTATATAGCCTCGCTACTGTATATAGCCTCGCTACTGTATATAGCCTCGCTACTGTATATAGCCTCACTACTGTATATAGCCTCTACTGTATATAGCCTCACTACTGTATATAGCCTCTACTGTATATAGCCTCTCTACTGTATATAGCCTCGCTACTGTATATAGCCTCGCTACTGTATATAGCCTCGCTACTGTATATAGCCTCGCTACTGTATGTAGCCTCTCTACTGTATGTAGTCTCTCTACTGTATATAGCCTCTCTACTGTATATAGCCTGTCTTTTTACTGTTGTTTTATTTCTTTACTTACCTATTGTTCACCTAATACCTTTTTTTGCACTGTTGGTTAGAGCCTGTAAGTAAGCATTTCACTGTAAGGTCTACTACACCTGTTGTATTCAGCATTTCACTGTAAGGTCTACACCTGTTGTATTCAGCATTTCACTGTAAGGTCTACACCTGTTGTATTCAGCATTTCACTGTAAGGTCTACCTACACCTGTTGTATTCAGCATTTCACTGTAAGGTCTACACCTGTTGTATTCAGCATTTCACTGTAAGGTCTACACCTGTTGTATTCAGCATTTCACTGTAAGATCTACACCTGTTGTATTCAGCATTTCACTGTAAGGTCTACCTACACCTGTTGTATTCAGCATTTCACTGTAAGGTCTACTACACCTGTTGTATTCAGCATTTCACTGTAAGGTCTACTACACCTGTTGTATTCAGCATTTCACTGTAAGGTCTACTACACCTGTTGTATTCAGCATTTCACTGTAAGGTCTACCTACACCTGTTGTATTCAGCATTTCACTGTAAGGTCTACCTACACCTGTTGTATTCAGCATTTCACTGTAAGGTCTACCTACACCTGTTGTATTCAGCATTTCACTGTAAGGTCTACCTACACCTGTTGTATTCAGCATTTCACTGTAAGGTCTACCTACACCTGTTGTATTCGGCATTTCACTGTAAGATCTACACCTGTTGTATTCGGCGCACGTGACAAATAAACTTTGATTTGAATATGGATAAACATAACAGTCTTTAATCTATCTCAGAGCAAGACAAACTGAACAAGATGGCCATGTATACATGTAGTTACCAGAGAGTACTGACAAAAAGAGTTGTATGGAACAGAAAATCCATATTACACATCAAAGTGGTTCCTCCAGGCCATGATACTAGAAGTGGTTCGTCCAGGCCATGATACTAGCTTAGTCGTAAACGACATGGCACATGGCCCACACACACACACACACCCACACCCTCAGAGAGACATACACACAGAGAGACACACACACACACCCACACCCTCAGAGAGACACACCCTCAGAGAGACACACCCTCAGAGAGACACACACAGAGACACACACACAGAGACACACACACACAGAGACACACACAGGCTCTTATTCTAGTCTTGTTGCCATCCAGTAAAATACTAAACCCACCTACAGTGCAGTGAGCATGATCTTCTGCAAAGTTTGCCAAAGTGGCCAAATCATTTCCCACGTCACAGGGTAATAAAGTGTGTTGTAACGTTCGTCCGTCGTACAGTACCCCAGGACGTTCAATTGAACTCTTGAACTCAGAGGTGTAGTCACTCCTGTCTTGACAAGTTCCAAGTTCAAACCCGTTAGAGCTCTGCCCTTTTCTTCAGAATGATCTGGCGCACCATGGCCGTGGCCTCCTGACGCACGCTCTCGGCGGGCTCCTCTGCCTTCCAGTACCTCACCACCTGGCCCTCAGGGTTCACCAGGAACTTCCAGAAGTTCCACTTAGGAATCTTTTTTACAGAATCTGTATGATTGAATGGAAACAAACGTTTTGTCAGGCCCAATGTTCTATGTTGTGTTGTGTGCCAATGTACCACAATAACTACAATTCTTCCCAAACCTCCTACACTAATTCCTCATACACCCACAGTGTCCATGAAAAACATAATCTTGAATAGAAAAAAATAAAATACAAATTTTAGTCAGACTAAAGATAAGGCTGTAAAGGCCTATAGTCTAAGCTTTGTTTACTTGTGATAAACTTCACCTTGTTCTTCTTGTCCTTTAGAAAAAGACTAAACTATCTTGATTTACATCTCTGGTTTAATGATAAAGTCTACTGTGTCCTACCTGTTATGAATTTGAAAGCTGGCTCCGCCTCCGATCCCATGACTTTGATCTTACTGAAGATAGGGAAGGTGACCCCATGGGTTTTCTTGGCGTTGGCCTCGATGTCCCGGCTGGTCCCCATCTCGGTCTCCCCGAACTGGCCGCAGGGAAAAGCCAGCACGTTGAAATGGGACGTTCCCAGTTCCCGGTGCAGCTCTTGCAGAGAGCGATAGTTACTCTCTGTGTGTTCGCTGTGGCTCGCCACGTTGACAACCAGAGACGCCTGCGCGCAGGAAGAAAAGCAGAGAATTGTAAACATTAGGCCTAAATACTATATATATATATTTTTTTTTGGGGGGGGGGGGGGGGGGGCGTGCTAAATCGCAGAAACCAGTTATCAACATTTTAGAAAAACTAAGTGACTTCAGCAGTACGCCTACACTGAGTTCAGTTAGTTTACTTGCGTAGTTTTGCTGATGTGGACTTACTTTGCCTCGGTATCGCTCCAGAGAAACGCTTTTCCCTTTGGCGTCCTTCACCTCAAAAGAGTAGAAATCTTGCGGCTTCCGCGACTTAGCGATTTTGAGAAAACTATGTAACATTAATAAACATCCCATAACAACAGTCATACTTAGTAGAACCCTGACCATTCGTGATCGAGGGTTCGAGGGCTTGGTCGGGTAGCCCCCCAAAACCTCCAGCGCCTCCATCTTGGAGGGAGACAATGAGAGCTTGGGGCGGGGGAAGGAGTTAGTGAACCGCTGCTGGGTTGAGTCTGTCTGGCATAGCGAATTGAGGAGGCAACGGGCTTTGGAGGAGGTCTGTTCAGTGTTAGGCATCAAATTTCACTAAAGGAATTTCGTTTTTATGTCGATTTATCAAAACTCTGATTTATTATTTGTCTAGGCCTACATCTCGGGCAAAATCTTTACATCTGTAATGTTTTACTGTAGTCTACTTAAAATAAAATAAAATGCGTAAGATTTGAACATAGGGATATACTTGATCCTATATCTTAGTTAATAACTCATGTTTTATCAGCCATTATTCTAATGTCAAGTCTATTTGCCTCTTCTTTTTTTTTTTAGACAAGCACCGAGGCGCCTCATCTCTCAGCATCGTACAAGCGCTTCAAGAGTCGGATGGTGACCAGGCGGCTGAGCGCAGAGCAGCCTTTAGCCAGTAGCCCCATGGTCGCCAGGGGGCGCCATTCTCCCTGCCGGGAGTTCGACACGGTCTGTCAGAGACTGTCTCTGGATTCACCGCCAGGGGGCGCAGCGAGAACAAAACTACAAGAGCAGAACACAGAGACAAGCCTTCAAGGTTTGAATGAATGAAGGAAGGCATGAATGAAGGAAGGAATGAATGAATGAATGAATGAAGGAATGAAGGAAGGAAGGAAGGAAGGAAGGAAGGAAGGAAGGAAGGAAGGAAGGAAGGAAGGAAGGAAGGAAGGAAGGAAGGAAGGAAGGAAGGAAGGAAGGAAGGAAGGAATGTTTTTTTTCTTATAATATAAGTAGCCTACTATAGGTAAGGTTTAACAGTTAGCTCTACAAGGTCTACTTCTATATTTTCAAACAGCTGCAAATTTACACAATGTTGGTTATGTGAAAAGGGCCTCATCTTATTTCCTGTTATTGTAAGCACCAATGACTGTAAAGAAACACAGAGACATATACTGAGCAAAAATATATAAATGCAACATGTAAAGTGTTCCATGTTTCATGTGAAATGTTCCATAAGCACAAAATCTGTTTAGAACACCTGTCAGTGAGCATTTCTCCTTTACCAAGATAATCCATCCACCTGACAGGTGTGGCATATCAAGAAGCTGATTAAGCAGCATAATCATTACACAGGTGCACCTTGTGCTGAGGAGTATTTCTGTCTGTAAAGCCTTTTTGTGGGGAAAAACTCATTCTGATTGGCTGGGCCTGGCTCCCCAATGGGTGGGCCTATGTACTCCCAGGCCCACCCATGGCTGCACCCCTGCCCAGTCATGTGAAATCCCTCGATTAGGGCCTAATGGAATTTTTTTAATTGACTGATTTCCTTATGAACTGTAACTCAGTAAAATCTTTGAAATTGTTTCATGTTGTGTTAATACATGATGCAAGCTGAATGTAGAACCCTTCACTGTCAGTCATCCTACCTGTCCAGCTACCCACACATATTCCACTAACCTTCTACTGACGGTGTGAACTTTCTCTTTCAGACGCAGTGACGGAGGCTGGAGTGTCAGACCTATCACAGCGTGTCGTCAGACCTGTCACCGCAGCGACCACTTACAGGAGGAATGTGCCTAAACAGGTTTATACACACACACACACACACACACACACACACACACACACACACACACACACACACACACACACACACACACACACACACACACACACACACACACACACACACACACACACACGTTTTGTTCTTCTATTGTTGTGGGGACCTTCATTTGATTTACATTCAACAAAAAAAAATCCCAACTCCTAACCCCAACTCTTAACCCCTAACCCCAACTCCTAACCCCTAACCCTTAACCCCTAACCCCAACCCTTAACCCCTAACCCCAACTCCTAACCCCTAACCCTTAACCCCTAACCCCAACCCTTATCCCCTAACCCCAACTCTTAACCCCTAACCCCTAACCCCAACTCTTAACCCCTAACCCCAACTCTTAACCCCTAACCCCAACTCTTACCCCCAACCCTTAACCCCTAACCCCAACCCTTAACCCCAACTCCTAACCCCTAACCCCAACTCTTAACCCCTAACCCCAACCCTTAACCCCAACTCCTAACCCCTAACCCTAACTCCTAAACCTAACTGTAACTTAAAATAGTCCACATGGGGATATGGGAAATGTACTGAGGAAGGAGAATGTTCCTTGTTTGTACTGTAAATAATGATGTTGTTGTAGGAATGGGTGTGTTCTGCTTCTGGAGAACGGGACAGATGCTCAGAGAAGGCAGGTACAGTATGACTGCTATGTTTAGACTTCTATTTACTACTGCTGTATCAGCAGTACACGAGAGGCTGGTGAGGGGAGGAACAGGCTCATAGTAATGTCTGGAATGGAGTGAATGAAATTCGATACCATTCCATGAATTCCTTACCAGCCATTATTATGAGCCTGTCCTCCCCAGTTAAGGTGCCACCAGCCTCCTGTGCTACAGTATAATTTCACTGTGTGTTTTAGACCTGACTGTGTGTGTGTGTGTGTGTGTGTGTGTGTGTGTGTGTGTGTGTGTGTGTGTGTGTGTGTGTCTCTGCCCTGCAGCCGTTCTCTGTCCTGTATATGGCTCCCTCTGCTACAGACCAGTCTCCAGACCAGTCTAAACCACAGCTGACTCTGGCACTGCCCTCTCTGCAGGATGACTACTGTGAGTGCATGGCTCTCACTCTCTCTCACACACACAGAGAGTTAGGGTTAAGAGGTAAAATAAGATTTTGAATGCAAATGAAATGTAGCTACCAAGCTTATCCATTGTGTTGTAGCTAACAGGCTTATCCATTGTGTTGTAGCTAACACGCTTATCCATTGTGTTGTAGCTAACAGGCTTATCCATTGTGTTGTAGCTAACACGCTTATCCATTGTGTTGTAGCTAACAGGCTTATCCATTGTGTTGTAGCTAACACGCTTATCCATTGTGTTGTAGCTAACACGCTTATCCATTGTGTTGTAGCTAACAGGCTTATCCATTGTGTTGTAGCTAACACGCTTATCCATTGTGTTGTAGCTAACAGGCTTATCCATTGTGTTGTAGCTAACAGGCTTATCCATTGTGTTGTAGCTAACAGGCTTATCCATTGTGTTGTAGCTAACAGGCTTATCCATTGTGTTGTAGCTAACAGGCTTATCCATTGTGTTGTAGCTAACAAGCTTATCCATTGTGTTGTAGCTAACAGGCTTATCCATTGTGTTGTAGCTAACAGGCTTATCCATTGTGTTGTAGCTAACAGGCTTATCCATTGTGTTGTAGCTAACAGGCTTATCCATTGTGTTGTAGCTAACAGGCTTATCCATTGTGTTGTAGCTAACAGGCTTATCCATTGTGTTGTAGCTAACAGGCTTATCCATTGTGTTGTAGCTAACAGGCTTATCCATTGTGTTGTAGCTAACAGGCTTATCCATTGTGTTATCGCTAACAGGCTTATCCATTGTGTTGTAGCTAACAGGCTTATCCATTGTGTTGTAGCTAACATGCTTATCCATTGTGTTGTAGCTAACAGGCTTATCCAGTGTGTTGTAGCTAACAGGCTTATCCAGTGTGTTGTAGCTAACAGGCTTATCCAGTGTGTTGTAGCTAACAGGCTTATCCATTGTGTTGTAGCTAACAGGCTTATCCATTGTGTTGTAGCTAACAGGCTTATCCATTGTGTTGTAGCTAACAGGCTTATCCATTGTGTTGTAGCTAACAGGCTTATCCATTGTGTTGTAGCTAACAGGCTTATCCATTGTGTTGTAGCTAACAGGCTTATCCATTGTGTTGTAGCTAACAGGCTTATCCATTGTGTTGTAGCTAACAGGCTTATCCATTGTGTTGTAGCTAACAGGCTTATCCATTGTGTTGTAGCTAACAGGCTTATCCATTGTGTTGTAGCTAACAGGCTTATCCATTGTGTTGTAGCTAACAGGCTTATCCATTGTGTTGTAGCTAACAGGCTTATCCATTGTGTTGTAGCTAACACGCTTATCCATTGTGTTGTAGCTAACAGGCTTATCCATTGTGTTGTAGCTAACAGGCTTATCCATTGTGTTGTAGCTAACAGGCTTATCCATTGTGTTGTAGCTAACAGGCTTATCCATTGTGTTGTAGCTAACAAGCTTATCCATTGTGTTGTAGCTAACAGGCTTATCCATTGTGTTGTAGCTAACAGGCTTATCCATTGTGTTGTAGCTAACAGGCTTATCCATTGTGTTGTAGCTAACAGGCTTATCCATTGTGTTGTAGCTAACAGGCTTATCCATTGTGTTGTAGCTAACAGGCTTATCCATTGTGTTGTAGCTAACAGGCTTATCCATTGTGTTGTAGCTAACAGGCTTATCCATTGTGTTGTAGCTAACACGCTTATCCATTGTGTTGTAGCTAACAAGCGGTCAAGTGAAATTAGGCAAGGTTGTTAAAACAAAAAAAGCTTGATGGTTAAGCATTTTAAAAAATTGACAGTTAAATTTAGGCATTCATTACCACATTACCACTGGTTAAGGTAACCTTAAAAGGTTTGGCATACGGTTGAAACAGAAAACAAATAAAAACATGTGCCTAGACTTTGTGATTGAACCCGTGATCCTCGGAGGCAAAATGCGTAGTTTAATGGTATTATGTGCTCATGTTTTGTCACCAAAGCCCCCATATACTACCCACCACTGCGACCTGTATGCTCTTGTTGGCTGGCCCTCGCTTCATATTCGTCGCCAAACCCACTGGCTCCATGTCATCTATAAGTCTTTGCTAGGTAAAGCCCCGCCTTATCTCAACTCAATGGTCACCATAGCAGCACCCACCCGTAGCACGCGCTCCAGCAGGTATATTTCACTGATCACCCCCAAAGCCAATTCCTCCTTCGGCTGCCTCTCCTTCCAGTTCTCTGCTGCCAATGACTAGAACGAACTGCAAAAATCACTGAAGCTGGAGAATCATATCTCCCTCACTAGCTTTAAGCACCAGCTGTCAGAGCTGCTCACAGATCACTGCACCTGTACATAGCCAATCTATAAATAGCCCAAACAACTACCTCTTCCCCTATTGTATTTATTTATTTTTGCTCCCTTGCACCCCGGTATCTCTACTTGTACACTCATCTTCTGCACATCTATCACTCCAGTGTTTAATTGCTATATTGTAATTATTTCGCCACTATTGCCTATTTATTGCCTTACCTCCCTTATCCTACCTAATTTGCACACACTGTATATATGATTTTTCTACTGTATTATTGACTATGTTTTGTTTATTCCATGTGTAACTCTGTTTGTTGCACTGCTTTGCTTTATCTTGGCCAGGTTGCAGTTGTAAATGAGAACTTGTTCTCAACTAACCTACCTGGTTAAATAAAGGTCAAATAAAAACATTATTTATTTTTTTGCCGCTAGTGGTATTGACGTCTTGGGGACCTGGACAAACGTTGAATACTGTAGTCTATCTGGTGTGATCTTGCTGGCTATAGCAGTGGAAGAAATGGACGTTTGTCTGTTGGATAGGGTTCAAGCTAAATTCTTTACCCAGATCTTTGTCAGATTATGCATTTCTGGGAATGTGTGTGTGTGTGTGTGTGTGTGTGTATCTTGTTAATGGAAAGCAGAGTGACGCAACTGCTCTTTAACAGATTCTCCAGGAAGTGAAATATAAATTCCAAAATCAGACGATATGTTAAGTTCACTGCAAGATCATATGCAGTTGTTAGTGTTTGTCTTCACAATCAGATTGTATGTATTTATTTTACTAGGCAAGTCAGTTAAGAACAAATTCTTATTTACAATGACGGCCTACCAAAAGGCAAAAGACCTCCTGCAAGGACGGGGGCTGGGATTAAAAATAAATTAAATAAAAATATAGGACAAAAAACACATCACGACAAGAGACAACACTACATAAAGAGAGACCTAAGACAACAACATAGCAAGGCAGCAACACAACATGACAACAACATGGTAGAAACTCAACATGGTAGCAGCACAAAACAGGGTACAAACTTTATTGGGCACAGACAACCGCACAAAGGGCAAGAAGGTAGAGACAACAATACATCACTCACTGTGCTTTGTTGACCTTTAACAGAATGTGACTGGCAGAATGGGTGTTTTATGTGGAGGATGAGGGCTGCAGTAGATATCTCAGATAAGGGGGAGTGAAGCCTAAGAGGGTTTTATAAATAATCATTAACCAGTGGGTCTTGCGACGGGTAATCAGAGATGACCAGTTTACAGAGGAGTATAGAGTGCGGTGATGTGTCCTATAAGGAGCATTGGTGGCAAATCTGATGGCCAAATGGTAAAGAACATCTAGCCGCTCGAGAGCACCCTTACCTGCCGATCTATAAATTACGTCTCCGTAATCTAGCATGGGTAGGACGAATCAGGGTTAGTTTGGCAGCTGGGGTGAAAGAGGAGCGATTACGATAGAGGAAAGTCTCGATTTAACTTGAGCCTGCAGCTTTGATATGTGCTGAGAGAAGGACAGTGTACCGTCTAGCCATACTCCCAAGTACTTGTATGAGGTGACTACCTCAACCTCTACACCCTCAGAGGTAGTAATCACACCAGTGGGGGAGAGGGGCATTCTTCTTACCAAACCACATGTCCTTTTGTTTTGGAGGTGTTCAGAACAAGGTTAAGGGCAGAGAAAGCTCGTTGGACACTAAGAAAGCTTTGTTGTAGAGCAATGAAATCTGTTGCTGTATTTTTTTTAATATTTATTTTTATTTTTATTTTTTTGTGTTATCTGTGATCGTTTTGTTTGTTTTGTGTAGTTTCTTAATCATTGTACCTAAACGGTATGTGTAAACATGTATACGCAGGGCCCAGCTGTAAACGAGACCTTGGTCTCAGTCTGTGTTCCTTGTTGAAATAAAGGTAGAATACAAAATTGAACACAAAATCACAAAATTTGTAGGTCAAACTCAAACACACACAAACAGAGCTGTTTATTTAATAGAATACTGTAACTGTAAATAGATTTTAAAATGAACAAACATACTATCTCCTCTCCTCTCTCTCCTCAGACAGCCACCCGTTGGACTGGAGTAGCAGTGGTATTGTGGCCATAGCCCTGGGTTCCGATGTGTTCCTGTGGAAGGCAGAAACACACACTCTGCAGGGCTGCATCCACCCCAGAGCAGCACCTTCTCTCCCACTGAGCCTGTGTCACTCTGTCTCCTCTGTGTCCTGGAGCAGAGATGGATGTACACTGGGCATCGGGACCAAGGAGGGGGACGTACAGGTAGAGACAAACATGCTCCAACCTTAGCGCAACAAATTCGTAAAACATATTGCACAAAATTCAAAATGCTGCAAATAAATTAAATTGATAGAACCTACAATCTATCTGTAATATTAAAGCTGATATACCACCCCCCCACCCAAAAATAAACATTTAAGAAAAAATATATTTTCTCACTAATTTGATTCGTAACATATCACACAAAATGGAGGACGTAGTACGCAAAAAACAGGGACCACTTTTAGCTCGTGAGCACCACTTTCAAAACTACTGGCTGAAATTATACACATGTTCTAGAGTGTGTCTTTAATCGACTAGCTCTCACAGTCTCATGTCAGAATTAGACGTTGCTCCGTGTTTCTCAAACATCACATTTTAAAGTTGTTGCAAATGTCAAATTTTGAAGTGTTTAATATTAAGTTTAGGCATTAACTCTGACTTTTTAAGGTTAGGGTTAAGGTTAGGCATTAACTCCGAAGTATTAAGGTTAGGGTTAAGATTTGGGATTAGGCTTAAAACAAAAATCTCAAAAACAACTTTCTTTTTTTCCTTTTCTTTAAAAAAAAAAAAATTGTATCCCATTTTCTCCCCAATTTTCGTGGTATCCAATCGCTAGTAATTACTATCTTGTCTCATCGCTACAACTCCCGTACGGGCTCGGGAGAGACGAAGGTCGAAAGCCATGCGTCCTCCGAAGCACAACCCAACCAAGCCGTACTGCTTCTTAACACAGCGCGCCTCCAACCCGGAAGCCAGCCGCACCAATGTGTCGGAGGAAACACCGTGTACCTGGCCCCCTTGGTTAGCGCGCACTGCGCCCGGCCCGCCACAGGAGTCGCTGGAGCGCGATGAGACAAGGATATCCCTACCGGCCAAACCCTCCCTAACCCGGACGACGCTATGCCAATTGTGCGTCGCCCCACGGACCTCCCGGTCGCGGCCGGCTGCGACAGAGCCTGGGCGCGAACCCAGAGACTCTGGTGGCGCAGCTAGCACTGCGATGCAGTGCACTAGATTAAAGCAGCCTAGACCACGGCCACCCGGGAGGCCTCAAACAACTTTCTATCGCTGGATTTGAAATTGCGACCTTTGGAATCAGAAGCAAATGCTTACGCCCGTCCACCATCCCCGTCCACAACCGAAACGTACGCGCTCACTGTTGCCCCTAGTGGACGGTTTCCACGTCATCTCCCGACGTCTTCAGACATGGATGGACGTCAAATACTGACTTGTATCACGGGTAACCTGGCTGCTTTAATGTAATGCATGATATGTTTGTGTTGTTTCCTTTGCGTGTGTTGGATTGTTTTGTTGGCAGGTCTTCATGTCGAAGGTATGTTGACAGATCAATATCACATCATCAAACACAGTGGAGTGATTTCCTGCTTCTGTCTTATAGTGAGGTTAGGTTTAGTTTAGCACGACCATGTGCATGTCATATTCTACGTTAGTGATGTTTGTAAGACACCTCTGCCTCTCCTTCTCCCCCTCTTCTCCCCCTCCCTCTCCCTCTGCCTCTCCTTCTCCCCCTCCCTCTGCCTCTCCTTTTCCCCCTCTCTCTCCTTCTCCCCCTCTTTCTCCCCCTCCCTCTGCCTCTCCTTCTCCCCCTCCCTCTGCCTCTCCTTTTCCCCCCCTCTCTCCTTCTCCCCCTCTTTCTCCCCCTCCCTCTCCCTCTGCCTCTGCCTCTGCCTCTCCTTCTCCCCCCCTCTCTCCTTCTCCCCCCCTCTCTCCTTCTCCCTCCCTCTCTCCTTCTCCCCCTCTCTCTCCTTCTCCCCCTCCCCCTCCTTCTCCTTCTCCCCCTCCTTCTCTCTCTCCTTCTCCCCCTCTGCCTCCCCTTCTCCCCCTCTGCCTCCCTCTCTCTCTCCTTCTCCCCCTCTGCCTCCCCTTCTCCCCCTCTCTCTCCTTCTCCCCCTCCTTCTCCCTCTGCCTCTCCTTCTCCCCCCCTCTCTCCTTCTCCCCCTCCTTCTCCCTCTGCCTCTCCTTCTCCCCCTCCTTCTCCCCCTTTCTCTCCTTCTCCCCCTTTCTCTCCTTCTCTCTCCTTCTCCCCCTTTCTCTCCTTCTCCCCCTTTCTCTCCTTCTCCCCCTTCTCTCTCCTTCTCCCTCCTCTCTCTCCTTCTCCCCCTCTCTCACTCCTTCTCCCACCCTCTCTCTCCTTCTCCCTCTCGCCCCCCCCACTCCCCCTCTGCCTCTCCTTCTCCCCCCAGCTGTGGGATGTGGAGAAGAGGACCAGACTCAGAACTATAACGTCACACCTCTCTGGAGTGGGAGCGCTTAGCTGGAACCAACACGTACTCAGCAGGTGGGTTGTGTGTGTGTGGTGTGTGTGTGTGCTGTTAAGGATCTTGAGGAGTTGAGAAACACAACTATGTTCTTGTCCCTGACAGCGGTTCTGTTCTCGGGCTAATCCATCACCATGACTACCGACTTGACACCCCGACAGTGGGTGTGTTCCACCAACAAGGGTCCGTGTGCGGGCTAGAGTGGGCGCCGCAAGGAGATTGGCTGGCCAGTGGCTCAATAGAAGGCCTCCTCAACATCTGGACCAATGACCTGGGGTCTAAGACGAAGACACACCCACCTGTCAGGACAATGACACAACCCAGTGCGGTCAAGGTGTGTGGCCTCAGTGTGTGTTCCCTACTACTACTACTACTACTGCTGCTACTACTACTACTACTAAACATAAATGTTCTGTTACTACTACTACTACTACTACTACTACTACTACTACTACTAAACATAAATGTTCTGCTACTACTGCTGCTACTACTGCTGCTACTACTACCACTACTACTACTACTGCTAAACATAAATGTTCTGTTACTACTACTACTACTACTACTACTACTACTACTACTGCTGCTACTACTACTACTACTACTACTACTACTGCTACTAGTGCTGCTACTACTACCACTACTACTACTACTACTAAACATAAATGTTCTGTTACTACTACTACTACTACTACTGCTACTACTACTACTACTACTAAACATAAATGTTCTGCTACTACTACTACTACTACTACTACTACTACTACTACTAAACATAAATGTTCTGCTACTACTACTACTACTACTACTACTACTACTACTACTACTACTAATAAACATAAATGTTCTGCTACTACTACTACTACTACTAAACATAAATGTTCTGCTACTACTACTACTACTACTGCTACTACTGCTAAACATAAATGTTCTGTCACTACTACTACTACTACTACTGCTACTAAACATAAATGTTCTACTACTACTACTACTGCTAAACATAAATGTTCTGTCACTACTACTACTACTACTACTGCTACTAAACATAAATGTTCTACTACTACTACTACTGCTACTGCTACTGCTACTACTGCTACTGCTACTACTGCTACTGCTACTACTGCTACTACTACTACTGCTACTACTACTACTACTACTGCTACTACTACTACTACTACTACTACTACTACTACTACTACTACTACTACTGCTACTAAACATAAATGTTCTGTTACTACTACTACTACTACTACTACTACTGCTACTAAACATAAATGTTCTGCTACTACTACTGCTACTAAACATAAATGTTCTGCTACTACTACTACTACTACTACTATACTGCTACTACTACTGCTACTAAACATAAATGTTCTGCTATTAATACTACTACTACTGCTACTAAACATAAATGTTCTGTCACTACTACTACTACTACTACTATACTGCTACTACTACTACTACTACTAAACATAAATGTTCTTCTACTACTACTACTACTATTACTAAACATAAATGTTCTGTCACTATTACTACTAAACATAAATGTTCTGTTACTACTACTACTACTACTAAACATAAATGTTCTGTTACTACTACTACTACTACTACTATACTGCTACTACTACTACTACTACTAAACATAAATGTTCTTCTACTACTACTACTACTAAACATAAATGTTCTGTCACTACTACTACTACTATTACTACTAAACATAAATGTTCTGTTACTACTACTACTACTACTAAACATAAATGTTCTGTTACTACTACTACTACTACTACTATACTGCTACTACTACTACTACTACTAAACATAAATGTTCTTCTACTACTACTACTACTACTACTACTACTACTAAACATAAATGTTCTGTCACTACTACTACTACTACTACTACTAAACATAAATGTTCTGTTACTACTACTACTACTACTACTACTAAACATAAATGTTCTGTTACTACTACTACTACTACTGCTACTAAACATAAATGTTATGTTACTACTACTACTACTGCTACTGCTGCTGCTACTACTACTACTACTACTACTACTACTACTACTACTACTACTACTACTACTACTACTACTACTACTAAACATAAATGTTCTGTTACTACTACTACTACTACTACTACTACTACTACTACTACTACTACTACTAAACATAAATGTTCTACTACTGCTACTACTGCTACTGCTACTGCTACTGCTACTACTACTACTAAACATAAATGTTCTGCTACTACTACTGCTACTGCTACTAAACATAAATGTTCTGCTACTACTACTACTACTATACTACTACTACTGCTGCTACTACTACTACTACTACTACTACTGCTACTAAACATAAATGTTCTACTACTACTGCTAAACATAAATGTTCTGTCACTACTACTACTACTACTACTACTACTACTACTACTACTGCTACTAAACAAATGTTCTACTACTACTACTACTGCTAAACATAAATGTTCTGTCACTACTACAGCTACTACTACTGCTACTACTGCTACTACTACTGCTACTACTACTACTACTACTACTATACTGTTACTACTACTACTACTACTACTACTACTACTGCTACTAAACATAAATGTTCTGTTACTACTACTACTACTACTACTACTACTACTACTGCTACTAAACATAAATGTTCTGCTACTACTACTACTACTACTGCTACTAAACATAAATGTTCTGCTACTACTACTACTACTACTACTATACTGCTACTACTACTACTGCTACTAAACATAAATGTTCTGCTATTACTACTACTACTACTGCTACTAAACATAAATGTTCTGTCACTACTACTACTACTACTATACTGCTACTACTACTACTACTACTAAACATAAATGTTCTGTCACTATTACTACTAAACATAAATGTTCTGTTACTACTACTACTACTAATAAACATACATGTTCTTCTACTACCACACTGTACTACTACTACTAAACATAAATGTTCTGTCACTACTACTACTACTATTACTACTAAACATACATGTTCTGTTACTACTACTACTACTACTAAACATAAATGTTCTGTTACTACTACTACTACTACTACTACTATACTGCTACTACTACTACTACTACTAAACATAAATGTTCTTCTACTACTACTACTACTACTACTAAACATAAATGTTCTTCTACTACTATTTCTACTAAACATAAATGTTCTGTCACTACTACTACTACTATTACTACTAATCATAAATGTTCTGTTACTACTACTACTACTACTACTACTACTAAACATAAATGTTATGTTACTACTACTACTACTGCTACTAAACATAAATGTTCTGTCAATACTACTACTACTACTAAACATAAATGTTCTGTTACTACTACTACTACTGCTAAACATAAATGTTCTGTCACTACTACTAAACATAAATGTTCTGTTACTACTACTACTACTACTACTACTACTACTACTACTACTACTAAACATAAATGTTCTGTTACTACTACTACTACTACTACTAAAAATAAATGTTCCGTTACTACTACTAATACAACTAAACATAAATGTTCTGTTACTACTACTACTACTACTAAACATAAATGTTCTGTTACTACTACTACTACTACTACTACTACTAAACATAAATGTTCTGTCACTACTACTACTACTACTAAACATAAATGTTCTACTACTACTACTACTAAACATAAATGTTCTGTTACTACTACTACTACTACTAAACATAAATGTTCTGTTACTACTACTACTACTACTACTACTAAACATAAATGTTCTGTTACTACTACTACTACTACTACTACTACTACTAAACATAAATGTTCCGTTACTACTACTACTACTACTACTAAACATAAATGTTCTGTCACTACTACTACTACTACTATTACTACTACTAAACATAAATGTTCTGTTACTACTACTACTACTACTAAACATACATGTTCTGTTACTACTACTACTACTGCTACTGCTACTACTACTACTACTACTGCTGCTACTACTACTACTGCTACTAAACATAAATGTTATGTTACTACTACTACTACTACTACTACTACTAAACATACATGTTCTGTTACTACTACTGCTACTACTACTAATACTACTACTACTACTACTACTACTACTACTACTACTACTACTACTACTACTAAACATAAATGTTCTACTACTACTGCTAAACATAAATGTTCTGTCACTACTACTACTACTACTACTACTACTACTAAACATAAATGTTCTGCTGCTACTACTACTACTACTACTACTACTAAACATAAATGTTCTACTACTACTACTACTACTACTGCTGCTGCTACTACTACTACTACTACTGCTACTGCTACTGCTACTGCTACTAAACATAAATGTTCTACTACTACTACTGCTACTGCTACTGCTACTACTACTGCTACTGCTACTGCTACTACTACTACTACTACTACTGCTACTAAACATAAATGTTCTACTACTACTACTACTGCTAAACATAAATGTTCTACTACTACTACTACTGCTAAACATAAATGTTCTGTCACTACTACTACTACTACTACTGCTACTAAACATACATGTTCTACTACTACTACTACTACTGCTAAACATAAATGTTCTGTCACTGCTACTGCTACTACTACTACTGCTACTACTGCTACTACTGCTACTACTACTACTACTATACTGTTACTACTACTACTACTGCTACTAAACATAAATGTTCTGTTACTACTACTACTACTACTACTGCGACTAAACATAAATGTTCTGCTACTACTACTACTACTACTGCTACTAAACATAAATGTCGCTAACGAACTATACTACTACTACTATATGCTCACTATACTACTACTACTCAACATAAATGTTCTGTTACACTACTGCCTGCTGACCTGACCTGCTACTGCTATGCTACTGCTATGTATGCTAATACTACTGCTACAAACATAAATGTATGTACTACTACTGATACTACTATGATATACTACGCTACTACTACGACTACTGCCTACTAAACATAAATGTATCTACTACTACTACTACTAGCTAAACATAAATGTTCTGACTACTCCACTACTATGCTAAACAAAATTTCTGTCACTACTAATACAATACTATACTTACTACTCGGCATACTAAACATAAATGTTTTGTTACTGCCTAATACTACTATTCTACTACTACTAAACCATAAATGTCTATACTACTACTACTGCTACTCACTCGTACTACTACTACTGTACTAACTACTACTACTACTACTACTAGCTACTAAAACATAAAATGTCGGTCACACTACACTACTATACTATACGCTACTACTACTACTACTACTAAACATAATGTTCTAGTCACGATGACGTACTAAACATAAATGTTCTTGTTACTAATTATACTATAATAAACAACATGTTCTTCTACTACCACACTGTTACTACTACTAAACATAAATTTTCTGTCACTACGACTACGACTAGTACTACTAAACATACAGGTTTCGTATACTACTACTACTACTATAAACATAAATGTTCTGTTACTAACTACTATACTACTAATACCTATACTGCTACTACTACTTATACTACAAAACATAAATGTTCTTCTACTACTAATACTACTAACACTAACATAAAATGTTCTTCTACTACTATTTACTAAACAATAATGTTCTGTAATACTAGATACTAATTATTCTAACTAATCATAAATGTTCTGGTGACTACTAATACTACTACTAATTACTACTAACATAAATGTTATGTTAATACTACTACTACTGCTACTAAAACCTAAAAGTTATGTTATACTACTACTACTACTACTATGCTACTAAACATACAAGGTTCTGGTATACTAATGCCTACTACTACTAATACTACTACTACTACCTACTACTACTACTACTACTACTACGTACTACTAAATACTAAACATAAGGCTCACTACTACTGCTAAAACATAAATGTTCTGTCACTACTACTATACTAGTATACTACTATAAACATAAATGTTGCTGCTACTACTACTATACACTAACTACTACTAAACATAAATGTTTACTACTACTACATACTACTACTGCTGCTGATACCCTACGACTACTACTGCTACTACTACGCTCTGCTACTAAACATAAAATGTTCTACTATACTACTGCTCTGCCTACTGCTACTATCCTGCTAAACTGTATGCTACTACTACTACTCCTACTATGAACTACTAAACATAAAGTGCTACTACTATACTACTGCTACATAAATGTTCTACTTATCCTACTCTGCTAACATAATGTTCTGTCACTAATACTACTACTACTACTGCCTAATAAATAACATGGTACACTACTACTACTAATCTACACTGCTAAACAAAGGTCTGTCACTGCTACTGCTTAAGACTACTACTGCTACTACTAGACTACTACGCTTACACTACTACTACTACACTGTTACTACTATACTACTGAATCTACTAAACAAAATGTTCTGTTATACTACTACTACTACTACTGCGACTAAACATAAATGTTCTGTACTACTACTACGACTATGTACTAACATAAATGCTTCTGTAACTACTATACTACTACTACGTATAATCGCTACTACTACTATTACTACTAACATAAATGTTCTGTAGTACTACTACTGCTGATGCGCTCGCTACTGCTATGATACTGTACTGCCTACTTACTACTGATACTAAAAATAAATAAGAGTTAGTTTACTATACTGCTACTACTATGCTACTACTACGGCACTACTACTACTACTAGCCTACTAAACATAAAGTTCTACTACTACTACTACTTGCCTAAACCTAAATGTCTACTACTACTACTACTGCTAAACATAAATGTTCTGTCATACTATACTATACTACTACTATACTAACGCTACTAAAATAAATGTTTGTTTACGTGCTATATACTACTACTACTACTAAACATAAAGGTTTACTACTACTACTATGTACTAACATATACTATACTACTACATGCTACTACAACAAATACTACTACTAACTACTCACTACTACTTAAACATAAATGTTCTGTCACTACTACACTACTACTACTATACTGTACTACTACTACTACTACTAAAATAATGTTCTGTCACATATACTCCTAAACATAAATGTTCTGTACTCCGATACTACTATAAACATACATAGTTACTTTTTTATACTACCACACGTAATACTACTAAACATAAATGTTCTGTCACTATACTACTACTAGACTATACTAACCTACATGTTCAAGATACTACTAACGATACTAAACATAAATGTTCTGGTATACGACTAATATACTACTCTACTATACATGCTACTAATATACTACTACTAACCTAAATGTCTTCTACTACGTACTACTATACTATAACATATATGTTTCTTCTACTATAGTTTACTAAAATACATCGTTCTGTCATAACTACTATACTATACTACTAATCATAAATGTTCTGATTAACTACTAATACTACTACTACTACTATAAACATAATGTTATAGTTACTATACTACTACTGCTACAAACTAAAATGATTATGTTACTACTATACTATACTACTACTACTAAACATACATGTTCTGTTATACTTACGCTACTACTAACTAATACTACTACTACTATACTAATTATACTACTACTACTATACTACTACTAAATAAATGTTCTAATACTATGCTAACACATAAATGATTCTGTCACTACTAGTACACTACTACTACTACTACTAAACATAATGTCTGCTGCTACTAGCTACTACTACGAACTACTAAACATAAATGTTCTACTACTACTACAATACTACTGCTGCTGCTACTACTACTACTACTTAGGTACTGCTACCGCTACTTTATAAACATAATGTTCTACTACTACTACTGCTACTGCTAGCTACTACTAATGCTACTGCTACTGCTACTATACTACTACTATACTGCTACTAAATAAATGCTTCTATATACTACTACTGCTAAACATAACTGTTTCTACTACTACTACTACTGCCTAAACATAAATGTTCTGTCCTTCTCCTACTACTAACTGCTACTAAACCTACATGTTCTACTCTACATATACTGCTAAACATAAAAGTTCTGTCACTGCTAATGCTACTATACTACGCTCCTACTGCGTAATCCTGCTATACTATACTACTATACTGTTACTCTACTACTACTGCTACTAAACATAAATGTTCTGTTACTACTACTACTAACTACTGCGACTAAACCTAATTTCTGCTACTACATACTTCTACTCCTGTCCTCCCCATCACTGTCTGTCCTCCCTATACTCTCTCTATCCTGCTCCTCCTCCTCATTCTCCTCCCCCATTTTTCCTCGCCTGCTGCTGCTGCTGCTACGCTCCTGCTCTGCTACGCTCTCCTGCCTCCTCCTCCCTGTTCTGTACTCCTCCTGCTACTCCTCGCT